>NC_072733.1:195761836-195924336 GCF_026930045.1 Uloborus diversus | reverse complement strand
AAAAAACCCGTCTAATTCCAACATTTCCCTATTGTTAGCAAAGCATTGAATCCAACACACATTTCTTCAAATGTCTCGAAAACTCACTTCAGCGGATACTGCCGTTTACTTACCCACGGCAGTACACTGGTACATATCGATAGCACTTTTGCCACCTTCTCACCACCAGAATTCACACAGCATCCTCTTCAAATATAGCAAGTTGATATGCCGGATCCTGAACTAGTGTTCCTTCATTTTAGTCTGAGGAATTTGGTTCAGTTAGTAATCATTCGTACCGTATATGCAAAACCATTACCAAAATATGAGTGGGAGAGTTAAAAATAAAGAAATTATGGATCTAAGTCACCCTGAAAGACAGTATTCACACACAAAATCTAAAAAAGGAAAAAAAAGTATTGCATATGAAAAGTATGAATTCGTAATAAAGATTTTATGACAGTCTTGTTTTGCAACTGAATAAATGTGTGGCCAACGAGCAGTATACCTTGAATATTCTCTAACGATCTTTTCCATTAAAACCTGTTCCCGTCTGTTTGGGTCTAACTGTATTTCCCCTTTGGACTGTCAATGCCTACCAGGTCAATACTGGTACTGTTGGATACAGGACATCCAAGGGAAGCCATTCCCCCTGTCTTAACTCTCCAAACCTTAAGGGGCATGAAATATGAATTGATGAAAACAGTTTGCAGGACATCCAGGCGATAAAGTAATAAAATCAACTATCACTCGTCGCAGGCGGCGAACGAAGGTTGGCCAGCGAAACGAGCAGTGGATAACTGGTTTCAGATCAAATGCTTTGCTTCTAGCTGTCATTTGTGAAACTGCAAAATCGACTTATTTAATTTTTACTGTTTACTACGGAGAGTCAGCTACACTAACATTTGATTTAACCACATCTTAAGTGTTCTTGAACGAAATTTATTGCGAAAATATGGCACAAATCAAGTTAGCTTGAGCACTTTTAAATGTTTGCTTCAAGAATTTATTTTTTTAGCTTCTAAATTTGCTTGAACTACTGCCATCCTTGTTTCCTTTTCATTCATTTATTTATTTATTTGCTAGTAAGATGTTTGAACAACTCTGACAAATAAAGGTTACTAAATTAATAAGGCAACTGAAAAAAAAGGAACAGTGTTTAGAAACATGATTTCTGTCAGCATACTCTACATTTTTCTTCATTTTGATTATTTCTATATCCATTTTTAATGTTGGTTTCAGTCATGCTAAAATTTTATTGTTGTCTAACTAATATATTTTTTTTTGCGTTTTGTTTCATCTTAAAATTTTTGAAGCATCTTTACAAAGCATTTTTAAAAAAAAGAATCACTGTCGCATGACAGCAAACAGCCAATCAGGAGTCACTATTCGACGGACATACATACATGCTTGCATACACACGGTCTTATTTCAATAGTGTTGGCTATACGAATCTAAACGAGTAGGGCTTACATGAAGTACAGAGCTTACCTTTTCGCAAAAAATGATAAACGAAAATAAACTTTAAATTCAAAAATATTCATAAAACTGGCATACATGTGCATCGGAAATACAAGAAGCTTTTTTTACTGCATACAGATATACACACTTTTGTAGGACACCTGAGTAAAGATATTCATACTCACTCTAAAAACTATCTTCTAAACATTGAAAAGTGGTTCAATATAGTCCCGCAACATTGTTATTGGTAATTCTGAGTTTAGTGTTGATTTTTCTTTAAAGTAGTTTCAGCGAAAACGTCATTGGAGGTTTTTTTTTTTTTTTTCACACTTTTATAATCAGTATATTATCAATTCAAATTTGGACAGTGAACGGTATAGAAATATACCCGTTGGCTACAGCGTAGCTCTAGACCAGGGTTTCTCAACAGATGCACATGTCCCCTTAGGAGAAGAAAGACCAAATCTAGGGAGCCTCGGGTAAAAATATAAAAATAGGGGAGCTATGAGACTTGTAAAAGGGGCCAGGTTGCGTTGTTTCACACTGGTTTAAAAAATACATGAAGGTAATTTTGGCACTTTTTTTTTTGATTGTGTACAAATGACAAATGTATTCCTTTGAAAATCATAAAAACATTCAAGACAAAACGTGCATTAGTGTTTTTTTTTAATCCTTAAAGAACTTTTTTAAAATACATTTTGAAAGCAATACTACTCATTCGTTTTAGAGTTTCAGAAAATGAATTACGGGCAAAAGATACTCGTAATTAATTCTTGATGAATGAATTTGCCAATATTATTGCTGAAAAATTTATTACATAAATTTTTTTATGGGGAAAAAGCGCAATAATTATTTTAAGTACAGGTAGTAACTCATTGTTTCAAGGAAAAAAAAAACTTTTACAATTCGTCTTTCTCCATGTTATTTCTTCATTATTTTTGCAATATTTTTCAGAACTATTTATTTTATTGCAATACAAATTTTCAATTTCAGAGCTACATAGAGTTTTTTACTTTTATCCAACTTTCAACATTAATATTTTGAAATTGTTGAATTTTAACAGCTAACATTTTGAGGGAATGACTTTATCTTCATTTTCTCTTAGTGCAGCTATGTTTTCCTTATTATTTAAAAGAGACTGCTTATGTGTGAGATATTGCTTTAATTGCTAAAAAGATGTATTTGAATTAAGTTGAGCGAGAGAGAGAAAGAGAGAAAGAGCGCACTAAAGTCAAAAAATCAAATCAATTCACTTTTTCACCAATTTCTTATAAAAAGTTTTTTAAAAACCAGTAACAATTATTAAAATTTCAGTATTGAATGTTTTATACACCGCATAGGTAGTATTTAAATATCTTAAATCTTTGCATGCAAATACATTATTGGCAATTATCCTCCGATGTTTTCAATTTGATGCTTCATTTAAAAGATTAAGAGGAGGCATTGCACCCACCTATCTCACCACCAAACACGAGCTCTGTTTATTCTGCTGATACAAAACAACTTCTGTACAAATCAGTCTTTTTCAAATTAAAAAAAATATTGTAAACAACTACAGGGAAAATGGCAATATGCTCTGTTACGAATTATCGTGACAATATTTGATTATAACCTGGTTACTTTACTGTCTTTATTAGCAGTAAGCAAGTGTCAGACTCGAAAATTTCATAATTTGGAGTCTAATGTCAAATTTTGATCATTAAGGTAGTCTTCGCCCCGTTTGCGATAATACAGCAGCATCAAATTAGATACATTTTCAACAATATATATGCATAAAGCTAGCCAATTTTTGGAAACAAAACTTATAGGTTTCTTATAGCCGCAGTTTGCAAATTTTTTGCTCCTCAGTCATCTGATGTTCCAAAGTCTAAAGACAATCTTTTGTAAAAACTCTTAGAATAATTGTGGTTAAAAATCCAGCAATGATTTAAATCAATCTTCCAAAATTAATATCACAATAATAACACTTCTGATTCTTTCATTTTCAAATTGGTATAACTTCCATTCTAGCAGCAATTTCGTAACCATTCTGTATTCTCGAAAGCATATCATATTTTATAACGTAGTTATTGACTTTTTTTTCGTTCTTTTAATGGGATGTTAATAAAATATATTCTAGTGCAAGTATAGCAAGTAATTTTAACTTGAAGAAATTAAGAGTTAAAAAAAAAAAAAAAAAAAAAAAAAAAAAAACTAATATAGAAGTGAAAAACACAAGAAAATTTACCTGGCATTCACCTTTTTTTGATTATTTGCTTGTAACGCAGTAAATAGCAGAATTTTTCACCTGGTAATTTATAGTTAAATGCACATGTCCGTTTTTGTTACGTTTAATGCTACATTCGTAATTTACTAATGATGGATGCATAGATGCTTACTAAATAATTCCTCAATACAAAGGCGGTAAATAACAATCAGAAAATTTATTCCAAGGAAGCAAATACAAATATGCTTTACTTGAAAAACGGAACAACATCGAAAGATTTTTTTTTCCTTCAGTTAAAAACGACTAACGACTCTTCTCTTGGGACCATAGGCTCACAATTCAGTATGATTTAAAAGTACGAATTTCAAATAATTACTTTTAGATTACACGTGTTAATATGGCCGAACTTGCAAAACTGATCACAGTAAAATATTCGAGTAATTTTCAATTTCGCTTTATAAAATTTTGATACAGCGAAAAGTAATTTCGTTACATCAACTTCAAATTTTATTTATTCACTTATTTTACCTTCAAACACAAATTCTTTTTTGGGCATTTAATATGTTTCATGATCATGTTTAAATATTGGTTGCAAAAACATCCGTGAAAAATCTACTTTGTTTCTCAGAAAGGAGAGAGAAGTTTCTCAATGTTATCTTGAGCTAAAAATAAGACACAAATGTTCAAAAAAAAAAAAAAAAATCTTTTTTCAGGATTACAGTTCAAAAGTTGTAAGCTTCTGGGGACATAAGTAATCTATTATTGTTAAAACTAAACTGAAAGTTTAATAAGAGAAAAATCAAAATATAAAATGAATCTGAAATGAATCATCTCAAAAATATAAAGAGCAAAAATAAATTAATTAACAATTAATGTTCATTTTTTCGCATCCTCGAACACACGAAATGTGCAGAATTTCTTTTTCGTTGCTGTCTGAACTTGATTTTTAAATGGGAAAACACCCACATTAAAATATAAAATTGCTCGTATTGTTAAGAAACCTTTAAAAAGGAACTACAACTTACCTAGTTTGTGTAAACTTAATTTTCTTCTGATTACAAATTTGTTCCAGATATGTTTCCTATATGTGTGTGGTAGAAAAATACTGTGTGTTAAAACTGAAAATAATAGGAATTTCAATTACTGATGCAGCAGTGTTGCACCCCACTCTGGCTGTACTTCGTGCAGCATGTGTCTAGGAAATCAAGTCCAAACGGGAAAAGAGTTCAAACAAAAAAAAAAAAAAAAAAAGAAAGAAAGAAAGAAAACCACGCCAATGAGACGGAGTACGGCGAAAGTGACAATAAATGTTTGTTTTCAATTACTTTGCCGATGGCAATCTGGTGGATCAAGGGAAAAGGGCCGAATTTTAAGGTCACAACCCAGCTGAGTTGAAAGAAAAAACGGAAATTCGTCATTTTCGGACGGAGAACGCGACACAGCAAAAGATAGGCAGCAAGAGGGAACTGCAGTTTCACGAGGTTCTCGTGTTCTGAATTGTTTCGGATGCGGGAAAATTGCCGATTAATGGGAATATTTAAGGGGAAAATACCGGGTTTCATAAAACTTTTCTCTTTTGAAAATTTTTTGTTGTTGTGAGGTGCAACAACTGACAAAAAGCAGCTGGTGGTCTTTAGGGAAGGGGGGGGGGGGGTCCGGACCCAATGGACCCCCCTTGGCTACGTCCTCGGGAGGTGCACAACTAGACCCCACTAGGAGTCTACGTACCAAATTTCAACTTTCTAGGACATACCGTTCTTGAGTTATGCGCCATAAACGTCACGAGAAAAGTCGTTGTAATTTACTCGGGAAACGTCAAAATGGATATTTCGAGCGTCTATACGTTCTTAGGTATATATGCACGTGTGGTCGGATCGAAAAAAAAATTCAACATTCATTCCGGAGTGTGCAAAATGGAAATTAAGGTCGATTTTTGAGTTAAAATTCTTTTGCGAATACAGTACTTCCTTTTTTTGTAAAAGGAAGTAAAAATGAATATTTTTCTGTTATTCGTTGAATAAACTCCTTTGTTGAAAATATTTAATAATTTCAGGAAAATGAAATATCAAGATAAAGTATGTTGAAGGGGATAATGTTCACGATAGCATAAACAAACAACATTATGAAATTCATTTAAAATAACCCCTGAAATATTTAAATTGTTTTTGCAAAAACAACAGACTACTTCAAGCAGAAATTTATATAACAGGGAACTAAGCAAAACCCGAAATTCGCCGCCCAAAATACACCACTTATACGTGTATGGAATGAATGACATTTTCCAAGAATCTTCTAAAAGTGTTAGGTGTTTTGTTCCCAGTTGTTTTTCCCATTCACCGATTTTTTCTATGTTGTTGTCTTCGAATTTTCTGCTCGAAAATTCAAATCCATTTTGTTGCACAGAAATTTGAACCATATTTGAAACACACGAATTACAACTGTGCGATCTTGTTTCTCAACACAAAATGTTTAAAAATAAAACATTTCTCTTTCATAAAATGTCTCATTCGTACTAATGCGGATAAGGTTTTGCAATGCAAACAAATGAGTAGATTTTTAATTTACGCAATAAAGTGTAGTGAAAAATTGGTCAACATTGTCAGTGACCACCGAACATTCAAAACGTTTTTTTTCCAATGAAATTTTGTGCATTAATTACGTGACTGATAGCGAAACGATTCTTGATATTTCATATGTATTAATGTTTTATTTTTTAAATATGTGCAGTTATTTAGTTAGTTTGTTTCTTAAATGTAAAGCTGCTGCTTCTTGTAACGGTGCTGTCTCCCGGGAAATGATCCTTGGTTTGTTCGGTACTATAAACGTAACTATAGATAACATTAGCAGCATAAAACATCAAATCTTCTTGCTGCTTTATCTTTGTAAATACTGTTTTTCAAGTTTAATTAATATCGTTAATGTACTGTAATTAGAAAAAATAATGCATCTTTTTGATTTCAGGAAGTAATAAATAAACATACAATTTAAAAAAACGATAAGAAAATCCGAATTCTCCTTATTTTCTATTGAGCAGTTTTTCATTTTAACTAACAAAGAATTTCATCGTTATAGTGAAAAATAAACTAAATATTGATAGTACGCCAAAACAAATATCCGGATTTTGACGAATGTTAAAATATCATAATGTGAGTTATAAAATTACTTTGCGAGAAAATGTGTCTTAATTCGGCTATCTGCTGTGAATTAACTTTCATCGAACTAATTTTTATGGTAGCCATAAAAGATGAAGGGTAGGGTGGTTCGAAAAAAAAAATCGATTTTTTTTAAATTGCGGAATTGCGTTACCCCTCAAAAGTTGTAGTTAGATATCCTCAATTGGGGGGGGGGGGATCTGAGTTAACATCTTCAGTTCGCGCATGAGGCTGAAAATTTGAAGAAAAAAAAAATGTTAAAAGTTGAATTTTTCAAAAATTAAAATTTTTTTTTTCTAATTTTGATAGTGTAACAACCATAAATTTTCAGTATATAGCGTAGTTTAAACATAAAAAAATATTTTATAGCTTTTACAAAAGATCTTTAGTTGCGCATTTCAAATTTTAGGCGCTTTTAGCCCAGTTTAAGACGATCGCGCAAACTAAAGATCTTATGTAAATGCTATAAAACTTTTTTTTTAGGTTTAAACTACGCTATATACGGATAATTTATGGTTGTTACATTATAAAAATGAGAAAAAAAGATAAATTTTTGAAAAATTCATTTTTTTAAATTTTCTGCTTCATACGCGAATTGAAAATGTGAACTCAGAAATTTTTTTTAAAAATGTTTCCCCAATTGAGGATATCAAAATGCAAAATTTGAGAGGGAACGCGAGTCCGGAATAAAAAAAAATCGTTTTTTACTGTTTAGATTTTCCTCTCACTCTTTTGAGCAGATATGTTTTGAGAATGCGGGAAATGAAACTTCACTTGATTAGGAGAGACCTCCTCCAATTTCTCTTTATTTACATCCGTGCTCATAAGCTCCTTCCCCAATCCTCAGTTTGACATGCGGTGCAATAAGATTTATCACGTTACCATACATTTAAACTGCGGATATATTAAATCAATATTCCTCTCGTGGTCATTTTTGACGTTTCTGACACCTCGGGAAGCCAGGGAAGAACAAATGATATTAATACTATTCTATATGTAATGGGAAATAAATTACTAATAAGAAACATCTAGATACGTTAGGGGGTCATTGCGCGAGCCATGTACCAAAGTCGCTCATTCCTTACATGGAAGCATTAAATCTATGGCACTTAAATTCTTGTAGTAGACGGATCAACTTCACGTCCACGGATAACTGTTAGGATTTCCAACATATGTTAAGAATTTTTAATTATTTCATAAAACACAATTTCGCAATTTTTGGCTTTTGGAATTTGGGGTAATTTTCTTTCATAGCCACAAATGAGGCAATGAGAAGCAAAGGGATGAAAGTGGTGAAATTAAAAATTCGGAGGTAACCAGGGGTATGCACAGAAATTTTGAGGCCCGTCACAAATGACTTTTCCGGGTCCCCTCCATATTGTTTACCTCTATATTTCAACCCTACTCTCTTAAAAAATTCCAGCGATTTTAACTCAGACTGAGTAAATTTTCACTCCTTTCCAGTGTCGAAAACGCACTTTCCTTATAGGAGTGAATTTCATTCCTTTTGCGGAGCGGTTATTTTCACTCCTTTTGGATGAGCTTATTTCACTCCCTTTTGATAAGTGTTTTTCACTCTTTTTAAGACTAAATTAATATCCTAAATGAGTGGTTGCTTTCTGTTTTGGAAAGCCGCTATTTCACTCTTTTTTTAGAATAAAATAGGTAAAATCATTTCACTCTCCTTTGGTGAAATTGTTTTTTAAACGTGTTTTCATGTGCTTATGCTGTGTATTTGAATTTAAAACTGTTTTTTAAACTTATTTCATTTGAAAAAAAAATTAGTTTTTTAATTTAAAAAATGAAAAAAAAAAAAAAGTTTTTAGTGTTTCCGAAGAGGATGCACAAGAACTGTATGGCAAATACGAAGAATTTTCTTTTTTATTAAAACTTTAACTGGTAATATTTCTTGAACTACTGGTACATCGTTACAAATCACCCACGTGCAATATTACGTACATTTCCGAATCTAAAGATTGAAATAAAACTAAAAAACCCACACAGTTCCAAATAAATAGATTTAAAATTTTGAAACTATATTGATATTCTCGGTGTGCCTTTTAACATTAATAATGTTTTAAAAGTTACATCAGTTCAAATTAATTTAAAAAGTCACTCATAAATTGTGACAAGATACGTTTGAATTCAATTTTGTTTCTTCGAGGCCATTCATTAATTACGTAAGGACAATTTTGGCAATTTTTGACCTTCCCTTCCCCCTATGTAAGGGTATGTAAGGCTCCCCCCCCATCTTAGGTAAGATTCTTTTTTTCTTCACAATAATAAAATAACAAATATTACATCACTTGGATCGTTCTTAAATTAACTATCATTTTTTAAAAAAATTTTTTAAGGAATCTAGACCGAATGTTTTTTGACAAATAATTTTTGTATATGATGCGATAATAATTAAAAATAAGACATGCAAAACACAGTGCGATTCTTTTATTATATTTTACACGTTTCATTCTTTGAAACAAAAGTAAAAAACAGCTCATCCTATAATACATACTTTTACCTTCCTGAAGCAAATGAAATATAATATTTGCCAAACCACTTGACCGCGGATTTCTAATATAAAATATCGGCTTGGAAAATATTACGTAAGAATGGATCTACCCCCCCTCCCCGTCTTCAAGCAAGGGTATGTAGAGAATTTTCCACCCCCTCCCCCTCAGGATCCTGAATTAATGAATGGCCCGTTACACATATGAATGAGTGTATTATACAAAGTTTATGATACTCTTTAAAGTTTAATATACACAAAAACAATGTTTAATTAATTTAAAATATACGCAGTGGTTGGAGCTCCGACCATCGGGAGCGGATTCGGTATCCGACCTATAGATTTGCGCATGGTCGGGTCTGTAACACCTGCCTAAAATATATATACAGTACACACTCACCAAAGATGGTAACGACTGTTTCAAATGTCATATTTTTGATTCGATGATCGAAATAAAATTGTTGATGAAAGTTTCATTCATTTGGAAGAAAAAGTTACAAAAAGTTCGCCGTAACATTGCACGTGGATGATTTGTAATGATATACGAGCAGTTCAAGAAATATTAACAGTTACAAGTTTTAATAAAAAAGAAAATTCTTCGCACTTACCATGCAGTTTTTGTGCACTTCCTTCAGAAACCTCATTCGGCAACAAATATTGTATAAATTCATTAAATGAAGACATTTAGAATGCGACATCCACTTGTTGCTCGCGACCAACGTTGGGTAAGCCTAACGTGGAGGTATAGAAGATTCTCCCTAAACAAAATCACGTGACAGAATCGAACCAATGAAAATGTTTTTGAGTCCTTCTTTTAAAGAATGTTTTTATATTTCGCTCATCAACGGAGTGTTTTCGAATTTCACGCGAATAAAGAAAAGTTTTAGTCTTGGTTTTTTCGTAAAGCCTCTTTTCTCGATAAAGCTAGCACTCAGAAAGAATGAATGCACCCGCAATAGATTTCACTCTTTTTAAGAGTTATTTTTTCGCTCTTTTGAATTAAGAGTGTAGCTTCAAAAATATTGGGCCCCCTTCAGGCTCGAGCCCGGGCCAAAAGGTGTCCTTCCCCCCCCCCATGTGCACGTCCCTGGAGATAACCAGTACAAATGATAGGTGAGTCTCGTTCCTCTCCTCTGCCTTGAGGTAAGATATAGTAGTAGTAGCCCTGGGTAGGTGCTATTATGCAGCATGATTTAAAAAAAACTTTTCAATGAACGCCTACCTAGGACATTATCTTTAAACCCATTTTACTCGAAACTTGAAAATCCACTTACATCCCTTTGCTTATCATTGCCTCAAATGTTGATTCCATTACTGTGATCGTTTCCTGATTTTAGTCGCGAGTGTGCTTTACGTCATTCGACTACGAAATTCCTTTTTCATACGATTGACCACCTTTCTAACTTTACAGCAGGAATATAAATGGAGGGATCAAGTCAAATCATTGGCTTAGCAAAAGCTGAGGCTACGACTCCAAGTCACGTGACTCAACAGCAACGAATGGTTGGCACGGTTTGCGTGAAACTAACGAAAGAAACCTGATTTCTTCCGCGATGCTTTGCTTTAAAATCTATCACGTGACTTGGGGTCTTTGGTTAACGTAAGAACGTTTACCTTCCCTTCATTTTATCTCTTCTCAATGGTTCTAACATTGTGAAATGAGGGTCTCGAGTGCTTATCAGGGATGCCCTAAACTTAAATTTTCGGGAAGGCGGAAATTCTCAATTTTCAGATTGGAACTCCAAACTGTTCCAAATGATAAAATAACGGATTTACCTTATAAAAAGGTATAATCGGATATTTAAAAATTTCAATCTTGCAAGTATGTCTCCAAATTTGCCGAATCGCCAGACAAAATTTGCCAAATAAAGAAACTTTTTGGGAGGTCACAATGACCTCCCGTGACCTTCCACAGGGGAGCCTCTGAATGCTATGCAAATGCAAAGTTATGTTTTCCAGATGATTTGCACTTGGTACTATACTGATTTCTCCTTTCACGTTATCGTTTTTTTAGTTATTTGACCAGTCGAGTGGGCTGTTTGCCACTATGCTCTCCTATAGGCAGTTTGAAATTTAACTTCAATAGCCACCGAATGTCAACTTCGTTCAATTTTATCTCATTAAAGTACATGACAGTAAAAGTATTTTTAGTGTTTGTATGATTATAGTAAATAGGTAGGAAAAAAAAAACAAAACAGAGAACTTTAATGGTTCTGCTTCGAGTGTTGCGGGAGGATAAATGAAAAAAAGAAAAAGCGCAGAAATCCAGTGAATAAATATGTTTAATCAGTGACCATAAAAAAAATAGTCAATGAGCACGGGGGATTTTTGTTTAATTTTAAATTTCATTAAGGCTTCTCATAATTCATTTAAGTCTTCTCACTTTTCTTCATATTCAGCATTTAATTCGTACTTATCTTTCATTTTATGCTCTCTCCTTGTTGTTCCACTTAACTTTTTATTGCTTTCTAGCTTCTCTTTTTAAAATTTCCTTCCCCGATGCATTTTCTTTCTTTTCTCTTTTTATTTCTCTTTTTGGAACCGTACAGAGGGAATTAACTACTACCAATTCAAATAAGGACAAATTCAATGGAACTTTTCTCTTAGCCGCCTAATGAAAACGAACTCAAGAACGCTGTCATTTTACAACGTAAAATAAAAAAGAAGTGGAATTATGAGCCACCAGAACAGACGACTTTGAAAACTGTGTCCAAGAACAGAATCGCACTTTGGACAAATTTTGTAGGGCTCGGGTCAAGAATGTGATACGCCACATGTGAATTTTTCAGCTGGCCAATATCCAACTTATAAAAAATATTTGTAGAATTTTTCAAAGGTATTATGCATTCTCTATTCTGCAATACTAAACCAGATATGATTTTCTCCAAATGACATAACCCATTGTCATGTTTATTTCAATTTTAGTTATCAAAAACAAAAATTTTGATCGAAAAGTCACTCCTTGTAGCTTGTCACATTTCTGCCCCGAGCCCTTCAAATGTATTAAACGTAAAGTTTTCCTTTAATTTTGTCTTAAACATGCTTTTCCGAAATAGTTTCAGATTTTTTTGAGCACCCCCTCGTACGCTATGTTTTTATTGTGGTACATAACAGATAATTTGCCTATTCGCTACCGCATTATACGCCTTTTCTTTGCATTGCTATTCTCGACTTAAATGAAATTCAATTTACCGAAGACTTGCACAGTTAAGACTCAATTCGAGAGAAGACAGTTTAACCCTTTCCTATCAATATCTTTCGAAAGCAATTATTTATTCGGCCCATCATCTTATTAAAATGTAAATCTCCACACCGTATCCACCCCTTACAGAGAATTTTCATTAAACTGGGGAAGCAGAAATGACACTTGGATTAAAGAATTGCCAACACCATTCGCTCGAACCGCGACGAACCAATAACGGAATCATTTGACTGGGAAACCCTCAGTACCGTCTAGGTAAATAATGGGTAACTGGCATGGGTAAATAAGAAATGCTCGCTTCCGTCTTATAAAAGTTTTCATTTTCTCTCCTCTTTACTGTGTTTTTATTGCCAACAAAACTTTTGCCATCCATCAGTCTGCACTCGAGGGGGGGAAAAGGCTCGAGAACGCGCGTTGAACGTTATGCTCCTTAAATTCATCTTTTTTTTTTTTTTTTTTTGAGAATTTCTTAATTGAATGTTTAGTGAGGATGAGAGTAATTTTACCATGCAACGCGCAAATTTTGAACACGATGTACGACATCATGAAATTAATTGCAACGAATAGGAAACAAATATACATGAAATACACCGCCAACTCAGTCATTTCCAGCCGAGGACTGCAGTTTCGTGCTTATTAGCACTCATCAGCCCGGCATAGGAAAGTGACTGAGCTGGAGATGGAAAACAATGGATGTTTTCCATCTCCAGCTCAGTCACTTTTCTATGTCGGTATGATGAGAGCTAATAAGCACGAAACTGCAGTCCTCAGCTGGAAATGACTCAGTTGGCGGTGTATTTCATGTATTTCTGCTTTAGCCCTGGCTAATGGGTGGTAATTTACTGAATATACCATGCCTTGCCTTCAATATTCGAGTTGAACCGAACCATTGCTTCGATCACTCGTCTGGTCTGTGCTAATTATATTAGCTACCAGTTTGTTTGGCACTCTTTGCTTCCTTAAGATGTTTTCCATCTCCAGCTCAGTCACTTTCCTATCCCCCCGGGCGGTGGAACCTAAGGCTCACAGCCAAGTGGTGGGGTGTGTGCGGAGAAAAGTCACTTTCCTATGCCGGGCTGATGAGTGCTAATAAGCACGAAACTGCAGTCCTCAGCTGGAAATGACTCAGTTGGCGGTGTATTTCATGTATTTCTGCTTTAGCCCTGGCTAATGGGTGGTAATTTACTGAATATACCATGCCTTGCCTTCAATATTCGAGTTGAACCGAACCATTGCTTCGATCACTCGTCTGGTCTGTGCTAATTATATTAGCTACCAGTTTGTTTGGCACTCTTTGCTTCCTTAAGATGTTTTCCATCTCCAGCTCAGTCACTTTCCTATCCCCCCGGGCGGTGGAACCTAAGGCTCACAGCCAAGTGGTGGGGTGTGTGCGGAGAAAAGTCACTTTCCTATGCCGGGCTGATGAGTGCTAATAAGCACGAAACTGCAGTCCTCAGCTGGAAATGACTCAGTTGGCGGTGTATTTCATGTATTTCTGCTTTAGCCCTGGCTAATGGGTGGTAATTTACTGAATATACCATGCCTTGCCTTCAATATTCGAGTTGAACCGAACCATTGCTTCGATCACTCGTCTGGTCTGTGCTAATTATATTAGCTACCAGTTTGTTTGGCACTCTTTGCTTCCTTAAGATGTTTTCCATCTCCAGCTCAGTCACTTTCCTATCCCCCCGGGCGGTGGAACCTAAGGCTCACAGCCAAGTGGTGGGGTGTGTGCGGAGAAAAGTCACTTTCCTATGCCGGGCTGATGAGTGCTAATAAGCACGAAACTGCAGTCCTCAGCTGGAAATGACTGAGTTGGCGGTGTATTTCATGTATTTCTGCTTTAGCCCTGGCTAATGGGCGGTAATTTACTGAATAAAGCAAATATGTTAAGAAAAGTAAAAGTTAAAGAAAGTTCAATGACTTGGATCTAGATTGTCTCGAAATTATGTTTTCTCATTTTTCCCATTAAGAAGACATAGAAGGGCCATTCCACGGTTAACGGTAACTCTCTCTCTCCCCCTCCCCCGCATGTGAGGTCTCATTTATTTCATCAAAAATAATAATTAAAAAGGGTAATGATAAAAAAATTTTTTCGCTTAAGCAACTACAAAGGAATGTGTGATTCCTTAAGCAAAAGATTGTCATTACTTTTTAAATAATTACTTTTTAATGAAATATATGATCCGTCAAGTACGGGACAAAGTACTTTTTCATGGAATGACCTCATGCATAATTGTTTTCAATGATTTAAACTAGTGTTTCTCAACAAATGAGATATGTTTCCTTTACATTGGAACTTTTGCTCTCAAAATCTACAATTCATTTTGATATTAATATATAAATAGAGCAAAAATATTAACTAATTCATAAGCAAGTTACAAGCGGTCGGGTTTGGATGTCCCGCTCGTGACGCATGCAAATAAATTTCAACTAACAAAATTGTTTAATAAAAATATAACTGTGTCAGGAGTATCTTTGTATCAAATGTAAAGTTTAAGATATTTGTTTACTCCTGTTTACTTAAAATATTAAGAGATATGACAAAAATGTTAATGAAATTTAAGCATCTTTTCGTCCCGCACGTGACCACCGCACCCACAGCTGGGGTGATATTACGGGGGGGGGGGGTATACGAAACATGGTCACCCCTAATATTGATCCACAGCACCCTGACAGCCTAACTGTACCTTGGTGTCATTCTTCAGTCACAAGTGTTAGCACTCATGGCGGGGGCCCCAGGAGCCATTTTTTAACAGGACAATTTTTGGTGTCACACAGCAAGGGTGACACGGGACGCGATGCCCTGATTTGTCACAAACCCGAGTATATCTGGGATCACTTGAAACTTAAGTTGGACAGCCTATGAGTCTGATCGAAATAGTGACGTCTTTAGAGTAACTGTGGTCTGCGGTATGAGTTGACGTAGGACATCGGAAACTGCTATGCCTCAATGCTCGACAGTATCGCCTCGTACATTATCAATGTTAAGCTTCAACCTATCAGAGGCACACTATATACCATTCAAATAGCGGAAATTAAATAAATAAAACGTGTCAAAGAAACATATCAAGCCGAATGTAGTCTTACTAAAAACGTATTCATCTAACCATATTAGCATAATTTCTGTGCAAAAAGTTATTATTATTAGTTGTTTTGGAATTGCAAACATTGAACTCGTGTTAAGCTCTATTTTATGATTAAAATGTATAAATAGGGCATTGTTTTCATGTGATGAGATTTATTCTTTCGAATCTATATCAAGTTTTCGGAAGTGCTTCACAAAACTCAACATCTGAGAGGAAAAAATAATTTACCTAAATCACAAAGTAGCTGGAAATTTTTGAGCAGCATTAAATATAATTTGCGTTCTTTACTTTTTTTTTTTTTTAAATTCAAATTTCATCCATACTTTAGCGTAATGCCTTTTCTGGTCACTGTTTAATCATTTTTGGCGTTATTCCAATCTAAGACTTTCTTCGATCAACCCGAACACAAATGGCTGTAACAAGGTGAAGCGTCAAGTTACCAGAGGCACACTACAGTGTGACTCTGACAAGTAGAAGCTTTACCTTGACAATGTTTATTTGAAGGGTTGTTGGCGCTTCTAATTTCCTTTAAACTCAGCATTTGTTACCTCTAAACGCTAATTATTTACTCGAGGATTAAATCAAAGTTAAACGAGCATCAACTTTGCGTAGCCTTTCATTTAAAATGAAAATTTAGTGTAAAATCAGTGCATTCCCGTGTGTCACGTCTTCATCCGTACACTAACAATTGGAAAAACACCCTTTAAAGAGCTCGAAGTATGGTTAAAATATTTAAATCTTGCTTACAAACTTCTTAAACTGTAAAAGTCGATATTAGACTTCCTGTCGAGTAAAAATGGATAAACGCGATTCCAGTGAAGGCTTCTCTGCGTGTGGCTGAATGGAAAACAAAATTAGCCATAAATCCAGCCGCCGAAGTGCTAAAAAATTGCATTCTCAGGACGATATTTGCGCATTTTATTTTTCAGCACGATAAAATCAATATGAAAAGCTAAGAGCTCCAAGTAAGAGTTTTCTTCGAAACTGGACATTAAAAGTGAGCCATACGTGTACACAAAACTGTAAAAATATTGTTTTGTAAAGGAATAGAGCATAAAGCAAAATATTTTTTACGAAGTTAATTTGAGATAATTATTTAAGAAAATTCTAAGTTAACTCCCAGTCCAATTAGCTAAAATTATCCTTAATAAAGATTAAAATTATCCTTAAGATTCCAGTTGCAACCAGGGGTGACCTGAACTTAAACTTTCGAGAGGGTACAGATTCTCAACAGTCAGACAAAATTTGTCGAATAAGGAAATTTTTGGGAGGTCACAGTGGACTCCCGTGACCTCCCATCGGGCAAACTCGGGTTGCGACGACCTTAATGAGCTACAGTATAAGGAATGGTAGAAGAATATATGAAGCATATGATGGATAAAAAAAGGCGAAAGGATCCTTCAAGTGAAACATGGTACATACATAAATGATATTTTTCTTACCTGTTTTATCTTCTACAGTCAAGATCAACTCTCAAACAACTTTAATCAAGTTCAATTGTCAAAAACTAAGAAAATCTGGCAATCTCGAGAGAAACAGGCGTTTTTTTACCAATAATAAGTTACAGCAGTTCGTGAATTCGTAATACATACCGTTTTTGCTTCCTTTTACGAAAAAGGAAGTATTGTATTCGCGAAAAAATTTTCACTCAAAAATCGACATTAATTTCCATTTTGCTCACCCCCGAATGAATGTTGAGTGTTTTTCTTCGAACCGACCACACGTGCATATATACATAAGAACTTATAGACGACCGAAATATCCATTTTGACGATTCCCGAGTTAATTACAACGAATTTTCTCGTGACGTCCGTATGTACGTATGTATGTGCGTATGTGTGTATGTATCTCGCATAACTCAAAAACGGTATGTCCTAGAAAGTTGAAATTAGGTACGTAGACTCCTAGTGGGGCCTAGTTGTGCACCTTCTCTTTTGGTTGCATTCGGATGTTCCTAAGGGGATCTTTTGCCCCCTTTTTGGGGGAAATCATTGTTAATTTCGATGTAAACTCAAGTGGAGTTATAATTTGTCGGACAGTTGGCGATATATATATATCGCCAGTCTTTTGGTCGCCAAGTTTTGCCGCCAACTTGGCGATTTTTTTTTAAATTTTAAATTTGATTTCAATTTGGCTACTGTTGATAATATTTAGAGAATAAACAATTGAATCACATTAAAATTGCCAATAATGGGGAAATGACATTAAATTGGAGTAAAAGGAAGTCATGTGATGCACACGTCGGCTCGTTTTAAATAATTATAAGCTGCGACAGTTCGTGAATTAGTAATATATACCGTTTTTTACTTCCTTTTACAAAAAAGGAAGTATTGAATTCGACAAAAAATTTTCACTCAAAAATCGGCCTTAATTTCCATTTTGCTCACCCCCAAATGAATGTTGAGTTTTTTTCCGACCCGAACACACGTACATATGTACCTAAGAACGTATAGACGCCCGAAATATCCATTTTAAAGTTTCCCGAGTTGATTACAACGAGTTTTCTCGTGACGTCTGTATGTATGTGCGTATGTTTGTCGCATAACTCAAGAACGGTATGCCCTAGAACGTTGAAATTCGGTACGTAGACTCCTAGTGGGGTCTAGTTGTGCACCCCTTGGTTGCATTCGGGCGTTTCGAAAGTGGTCTTTTGCACCTTTTTGGGAGGGATTTATTTATTTATTTATTATTTTTTTTTGAGCAATCACGATTGCTTATTGTTCTCACTTGACAGTCCTTGATGTTCCGGTTCCTTTTTCAGCTTGGACCAGGGCTGCAGCACCACCGTCCACCGGCGGCGGCGCGGCTGGTCCTGACCACTGTCCCCCGAAATCCACTTTTGCTGGGCGGTGGCGTCCATGTCCCACACTCACGAACGCCTACACACACACACGAACGCCTTCACACACACACACACACACACACACACGAACGCCTACACACACACACACGAACGCCTAAACACACACACGAACGCCTACACACACACACGAACGCCTACACACACACACGAACGCCTACACACACGAACGCCTACACACACACACGAACACCTACACGCACACGCACGTACACAACACTCACTCACACACATGCATACATACACTTACGCACCCACGCACCCACACACATGCGCCTACACAAACACACACGCTCGTGATTGCGAAAAACATAATTTCAATTCAAGATGCCAAAAATTCAAATTAATTTTTTTTTTTTTGAATCTGGTTTCAATGTAGCCATTGTTGGTGATATTTACAGAGTTAGAGAGATAATCACATTAAAATTGCAATAATAGGGAAATATCATTAAATTCTTTAATGATATTTCCCTATGTGATGCACACACCAGCTCGTTTTAAGTTATGTATGTACCACGTCGAATCTCCTTTTAACAAGTTCAAGAGATTTGCAAAATTGATTCGGTCTTACGAAATTTCGTCATAGCGATATTATGAATGTTGACATGGTTCCTATGTATTTTTAGTTTGGGGTTGCTTTAGTCTTCGCTAAAACAAGAATTTTAACGGACTTCGCTAATAATGCTGGGTTGATCAATTTGTAATTTTATTTATCAATTGTCAAATTTTATCTTAAACCGCCCATTTTTTAAGGATATTGTCCGTTTTTCACGAGAAGGCACTTCGCTCCGCCTTCTTGAACGTGGAGGTCAATTTTACGCTGGTGAGATCGGTAAACATATCCCAGTGCTTGTAAATGAGGCAACTACACTTGAACTTTGGCGTGCGTTTTAAAGCGAAAAAAAAAGTGCCCTTTAACGGAAAATGCCATTCGGAAATATTTCAAAATATCAATAATGATAATAAGAGGAACAACGTTGAAACCATTTCGGACACTTGCTTTGGGTTTCAATGAACCCCGTTTTCAAATGCAAAAAGGCATGAAATTATGGATATAAAGCCATCCGATAAAAATCAAGAACTTTGAAATTGTTTTTCTTACTATTACTGTAGAGCCGAAAGATATTTAGTTGTTGCTGATAAATATAAAAACGTTTTAACGTTTCTTTCGTACTTACTTGATTAAGTTTTATGTATTTGAATTAGAGACGTACCGAGTAGCACTTTGGCCGAGTAGCCGAGTACCGAGTACTCGGCCTTTCACTACTCGGCCGAGTACCGAGTTACCGAGTACTCGGCCTTTCACTACTCTGCCGAGTTACCAAGTACCAATTATGTTTTAAGAAGAACCACCGACACACATGTGATGAATTTTGAACTTATTGGAATAGTAGTATAAACCTCCTTGTCCATATAATAGTTTTTAAAACTAAATTCCTGCTGAAATTTAATTACGCATTATATAAACAATTTTGTTTGTGTCAAAAATTTTACAAAAAAATTATTTTTAAAATTCAAAATAAATAAATAAAAGGTATGATTAATCAAGTTGGAACTAAAACAAATTACAGTGAAATCCCTCTAATGCAGACACTAACAGGACAATTTTTTTTTGTCCACAATAGAAAGGTGTCCGCGGGACAGGGGTTTAATAATGTTATTTGCATTGGAACTGGGGAATTAAAAACTGTCCGCATAAGAGGGGTGCCCGTTAGGAGGGGTTTCACTATATACCAATCAATTATAGTTCTAGTCCGCCAAACATAATTTTTATTAGCAGATAAAACAAATGTGCAGGAACACTGCAGACACGTGTTTCTGACCCCCCGTTACAAGGAACGTCTTTTTCAGTGCATAACATGTGAGCTAAAGAATGTAAAGACATACGACAAAAAAATCCGACTTTTGTCGGATGCCTTTAAATCCACGAGCTCCCATTTTGTGCATTGAAAAAGAAATTCCTTGTAATGCCAAAACACGTGTCTGCAGTGTTCCTGCAGTGTGCTTTTAACGTTGTTTTATTTCCTTTTATTTTTTAAGAAAAGGTAATTTATATTTTTTATAACTAATTTTTGTTTGTAGCAAAAATCAATTTTTAATATAAAAATTCCATATTTTCTATACATACCTTTTTTGCATAATTTTTAATAAATAAGTTTTATTAACTTTGGGGACATTAAAATAAAGATTTATTCCACAAACTTCATTATTCTCAAAATTTGAATTTGATTTATAAATTTTAACTGTAAATGATTGCAGAATATAATGCTTGCTCTTTTTTTTTATAAATTTTAGTATCTGTCTTGGATAATATTCAATTTTTTGCAACTACTCGGTATTGACCGAGTATCTGATCAGAATTTGGCCGAGTACCGAGTACTCGGCAAATTGGCCGAGTAGGCCGAGTACCGAGTAGTTACCGAGTACTCGGTACGTCTCTAATTTGAATCAAATAAAAAAACTGAATGTGATTTGTTTAAATGCTTTCTATTTATTTTCAGCCATATCCAAAGAGATCAACAATGCTGTTGAATCGACTTATGAATGCATTAAATAAATCTTTTCACCACGAAAATTTAAGCGTACCACAAATGGAGTTACAGAGACGTGGAGAAGGGAAGATGTATTGGAAGTGTTACTTCAACGCTGTTTCTTGCTTCAGGAGGAAATGATGATCCTATCTAAAAAGTAAGACCATCTGTTTTTTTTTTATCTCTTTCTTATCTATCCATCCAGGTCTAGAAACACGAAATTTAATATACTGATGTAATTCGGTCATTTTCAAAAATTGACATTTTATTCCCAATCTATGGAGACTAATAATTCTGTAACTTATGCCGGAGTGTGCTTTAAAGGGTAAGCGCGTCAGTGTCGACACACACAAGAGTGTCCCAAAATGAACGCAACATATGAATTTGCCACCAATTTTACCATAAATTGTTGGCAGCCATGGAAAAAGAATAAGTTGACAGCTGAGAGTTTAGGGTTAGTAAAAATGGAGTGTTATGCTACCATACAGCCTGTGAAATAATTCAATTACTGCATAAGGCATTTCTTGGTCGTGTACTCTCTCGTTTTGGTGATCAGAATTGGTACCCTAGATCGTGTGATTTAACATCATTAGATTTCTTCTTATGGGGTTATTTGAAGTCAAAGGTCTATGTCAGCAAGCCCACAACCACCCGCGCATTACCGTGTTGCGATATCGAGCGCCAATAACAATAACTGCTTGACCAACCTCAACTTTCATTATTCATGACTTAATTGTTCAATAATGAAAACACGTTATTGTATTGCATAACACTCCATTTTTAATAACCCTAAACTCTCAGCAGTCAAATTGTTCTTTTTTCGGGGTTGCCAACAATTTACTTCAAAAACTGCTGCAGTTTCAAATCTTGCGTTAATTTTGGGACACCCTTTAGCACACGCAAAGCTCCTCAGCCTTCTTTTTTAGCAATACTCAAATATGATCTAAGAGCTACTTAACCTTGACATATTATTACAAATAAATGAGTTGTTTACTTTAAACATCGCTTATTTAACGAATTCAGTCTATTTTTTATTGTCCAGTTCTCTTTCAAATATTCACCCTCAGCAAAAATTATTGCTTTGGGGGAAAAAAATCAGCAATGCCTTTAAATCCAAGTTTCAGCAGAAATTATAGCAACCAGCTAATAGTTATACTATATCTTCTGCTGGAAGCTCTCGAGTGGGGCAAATATCAGACGTCACTGTAAGAAGTGTTACCAAACTTGCTAAATGATATAAATAATTACCCAAATGACAAACAATAAATAGATACAAACAACTTTAATGAAGCAGAAAAGCTGCAAACCTTGCATACACGTTTTGGGGTTACAAGGAAGCCCTTTTTCGATGAAGACGTGAACTTATCGATGAGAGAACATCCTTTAAAAGGTATTCCTTCATCCACAAGCTTACGCTTTCTGTACCCTTTGTACTCCTTGCAGCAAGTGTATTCAACATTTTAAAATTTTTGTGCTACAGTAATGCTGTTTCTATATTTATTTTATTAATTCGCTGAATGAGGCTCGCAATGACCTCCTGTAGAGTATATGGATCTAGCATAATGTGGCTCTAGCCTATTCAGGGCATGAGGTAAGGTACCACTTGGTAGTTATTTTCCAGCCGAAGTGGCCATGTAGCTTGGGCAACACGATCACCCAATTAACCAATTTGCTGTTGCTTGCTTTCTTTTTTTTTGGGAGACAGACCAAGATTTGTGTCTAAGAATTGTTTTCACTTTTGGATAGGATCTCTAATCGTTAGATTTTCAGCTGATTTCGAGGTACACCCTGAGTATTCCAGATTGCTTGCCAGTTCTTCCTTGATCGCTTTTGTAAGGTACACGTTATTTTTGTGTTTTCTCTTAGTATCCTCGGCTTGACTATGTAGCGCACAGAAGCACGTTCAAATTTAATTTTAGACTGGTAGTCCTTGAAAAAATTGTATGATGTGTATCTACTTTATCAATCTTTCAACGGCATCAAGTGGCACATCTCAAAAATCTGAAGGAAAAACAAAAAACTTAAAAAATATTAAAGTTTTAAAGCTTAATTTAACGGTCCATTTGCCACAGTGCTGTCTGCTGCCACAAATATATTTTACCTGCCTGGTGCATAGTAGTACATCATTAAAATGTCAAAAAAATAGAAAACATAAAAATATTAAAATATCAACAATGTAGGGGAATGTGGGGCAAAGTGAAATGGCGAAGATGACCGAGCTTTCTCAAAGGGAACAAATTGAAAATTTGTTTTGAAAATTACAGTACAAAAAGAAAGAACATTGTATTTTATAATAAAACTTGCACTGAAACATTATTTTTTTTATTTTCGGCAGTCATTTTGAGCCTTTAAAAAAAAAGTGGAAAATTTTCATTTTTTTTTCATGGGGCAAGTGAAAAATGAAATATTTTTCTAATAAAACATTTCCTATTTGATTCTCAAAAGTATTTCTGATCAAATGAACCTATGAATGAAATTTTGAATGAAGAAATGAAAAGAAAATATGGATCAATAAAAGAATACTTTAATCAATTAATTAATATATGAAAAAAAAAATGAGTGAGTAAAAGTGTGAACGAATAAGAAAATAAGTGAATGGATGAACAAATAAGTGAATTACTAAATGAAGGAATGTAAATGTATTAATAAATAAATGATTACGTAAGTGTTTTAGTAAATGATTGAGTGAGTAAACGAAATAAGCTATTTCACTTTGCGCCATCCACTTTGCCCCGCATGTACACGACTAAATGAGCAAAATATTTGAAATAAAAATAAGCTTAATGTTAACTAAATAAATGAGGCACGACATATTAGATGATCTCAATTCATATTTAAAATGTTAACAAGAACTTTATTATTTCATAATATCAAAAATAATTTTTGACTCACAATAAATATTACAATAAGAGTCAATTTTTGAAAATTGCCTGTATTATCGTAAGCTTTAATCTTTGGTGGGTTTTTTTCCTGACTGGAATAGACTACTTGTGCAACTACATTGTTAAAATATTACCAGATAGGTGGAGCTAAATGCAAAATAAATATTTCGCGTTTTCACTTTGCCCCGCTATTTCACTATGCCCCACATTCCCCTACTCTTAAGACTTCAAAAACCAGTCAAAACACAAACTTTTTGCATACACAATTCTAGTATTTGGGAGTCGATTAGTCAAAATTTGTATGAAAGTATAACCATGATTTTCTCTAATTCTGTTTTTTGAGCAATCACGAATTGCTTATCGCTTTCATTTGACTGTTGAATGATGTCTTTTGATCCCCCCCCCGCCTTCCTCTGCATCACCACCGTCGACCGGCCCCTCCCGAAAGTTGCTCTTCTAGCGAGCAAAGTCTCCAGGTTGCGTCGATATCCTACACACAAACAAGCGTACACACACACACACGCAGACAAACGCACACCTACATACATACACACACATACACACACGAACGCTTACACACACGCACGGGCATACACACACACGCGCGTACATACATACAAACGCGCGCGTAAATACACACACACACACGCCTCACACGCTCGTGATTGCGAAAAACATAATTTAATTCAAGATACCAAAAATTCAAATTTCCTTTTCTCTTTCGAGATGTGCCACTACAGTCGCCAGTGATACTGTAAAAATATAAAATGTGTGTGTTTGCTTTCGGGATGGATTTTTTAAATATATTGTATTTGACATTAATAGAACTTTGCTACTTCCTCTCAAAAAAAAAAAAAAAAAAAACTTTCTAAAACTACTCAGCCGTGTGCAGGTAAACGGCAGTATTTGCAGAAATGTGTTTTCGAGATATTTGAAGAAATGTGTGTCGGATTCAATACGAATAATAGGAAAATGTTGGAATTAGACGTTTTTTTTTCGCGCCTATTTTTCGGCGGAAACCAAATAAGCGAGTTTGTACAATGACGATAACGTACAATAGATGACAAAAATGCAAAAAAAAAAAAAAAAAAAAAAAAAGAAAGAAAGAAAGAAAAATTTGCAGTTACTGTCCTTTACCTGCATACGCCAGTACTATGGCAGACAAGAATTGCATAGGCAGAAATATTTTTGAAGCTATAATTGCGCAAAACGTTGATTTCCCCAACTGCAAAATTTTCGTGGAGAGATCTTGCTTAGAAACTACATATGAAAAAGCGGTCGCGTGGCTATTGTGAAAGCAGAAAATGAAAAGTTCTTGTCTTACAGGAGCCAAAAAAAATTTCGAAAGTTCATTTATGATTTCAAACTATTCGAGTCGATATGAAAATTTCCTGATGACGTGAAGCATGTTTCATAGAAGCAGAAAAAAAACGAGTCAAGTAATGTTAAAAACAAAATAAAGGAGGATGAAAAGGAGTGATAGAAATTGGAAATTTGATTGCGGGAAGCGTAATACAATATCTTCAAAACTTGACTCAAATATAAAAAATAATAGAGGACTCCTACATTGTACTTTTAGTTTCAATTACAGCTCGCTCAGCAGTTGAAATGGTAAAAAGATTTTTCCCATTTGCTTTCCAATAATCTCTGCCTGCGGAAATGATATTTCCTCTCAATTCTTTTAGATATCAATTTACTTTAAGAAAGAGTTTCCGATTTTTGACTTAACTCATCGACAGTAGCAGCAGTTTTCCCTACACAAGAAATTGTTTTGTATTTTCGTTTTTGCTTTTTTGAGTTTCTTTTTAATTAAGCAATAAATTGTTCAGTAAAACGCCGCATCAGAAAGAAAACAAAAACTCCTTTAATCTTAAACTTCTTTTAATTTTCATCCTTTCTTCCCTGCTAAATGAATTAATTGCCATTAGAAACACATTCAGTTGCTACTTACTTCAACAATGAACAATTGAAGCATTTTACTTCGTACGTAATGCATAAACGTGAGAGATTGCTTAGGGTGCGTTAGGCTAAGGAAAAATATTTTTTTCCTTTACACTTCTGAGAAAACGTTTTCTTTAAAATGTCTATAAATCATGAAATCGTACGGAAATGAAACCAAAAAATGTCCGTTCGAAATATTTTACTGGAATTTACATTAAGATGCGAAAATTCTGGTCTCTGATTATAATCTACTCATGCGGTGTAGCCATGGCTGCAGAACATGCAAGTTATCTTTCATCTTAGAAAAATATACAATTTTGAAAATAAATTAAATTGAAGCACTAAAAAATTTTATTTTTTTAAATAGTTTAATATTTTTTCCCGCATTGATTACACTTTAGTTTCATTAAATGTTAATAAAAGAAAGTCTTTCTTTTTTCTGGAACATTTTGAATTGTTAGCAAATGTATAGGTTAGATTTTAAGACGTGTTACAAGTTGGATATTTTCAGTCAAATTTACTCTTGCATAAACAATAAAATAACTAGAAGAGAAAACCCAGACTGTATGCAATAAATTTATCTTTAAAAAAACTGTCAATGAGTGAAAATAGTTTAGATCAATCTATAAGTAGTTTGTAAATAAGTCCGCAGTGTGACTGAAAATAACAAAATTTTGAAAAAATAATTTTCAAGTATTCTTCATTTACAGCAAACTAGCTGGCTTTAGATGACCACGTGGCTCCTGCTCTTTCTTATTCTTGGTGCTAGTAGTCATAACTCAAAAGAATCAAACAATTATTGTATTAATTATTACTTTGTTGCGTGTTTCCTTACGAAAAATTTCATGGTTTAATAACAAAATTACTGAACCGTGTACATTTGTATTATCTAATGATTATATAGAACTAATGTACGATACATTGGTTTTTACTGGATCTTAGTGAAGTGATGATTTTCGAAGCAATGAACAGTTTGGTAGTAAATTCAATGTTTATAGGAAACATTGAGTTTATCGTATTGTTGTTAATCACAGAGGAGGAATTGTTTTAGCAGTTAAAACTTTTTTCAACGTTTAAAAATTACATTTCAGAATAAGAACGATAAAAGTAATGTTTTTAAAAATGGCGTTTCAGAAGTTCATCAGGCTATATGTTGGGTAGATTGTAGTCTTTACTTGTGAAGCAGTCTATTATAATAACTTCAGCGATATATTTGATGAAAATAAAAAATTTAAATAACATTAATATATCACTTATAGGTGATTTTTATCTTCTTTTAACTCATGAGTCCCACATTGATAATATTATTGCATCTGCTTTGGTAAACGCGTGTTTAATTTTATAAATGAGCGTATTTGTACCAATATAATAAGAAGACTAATACAGTCAAACTCGCTTATAACGAGCCCTGATTTAACGAGAACCCGGATTTAGCGGAAAAATCAGATACTTGGTTGGTACAATCTTAAGTCTATGGGAGCATAACTTGCTTTTAACGAGCAAACCCTGCTTAAAGCGAGCAAAACTTTTGTGATTTGTAAAATTTCTATTAGCCTCCAGCTCAGCTTACCTACGCTTTTTTTGGTAAATTTTCTTTAACATTCCAAAGTAAATCAAAAATCCTGAGAACGAGAGATGACAGTACTTTTTTTAATCCGTGGCGCACATTTAAAAATTATATATGTGCGTATATCGTCGCCTCAGATTAACGGTAAGACATCTAATCCCAGGAATAACACTAAAATATCCTACTGTTGCTCTGGGGCGACAATATGTGTATTCCTCAAAAACGACGAACTTCTATGGTACTGTAACTTGTATGGTACTTGTATGGTACTCCAACTTCTATGGTACTGTACAAGGAGTAAAAAGAAGAAAAAAAGCAACTATAATGAATTTTTATAATTATTTTTCGTGAACTCGTTTTTTACGAGCACTCGGTAATAACGAGCAAATATCCCGGTCCCTCTGCGCTCGTTATAAGCGAGTTCGACTGTATTTTGAATCAAACTTTAGTATTGGTCAAAATCGGTTTTTTGAAAGAACTTTTCTCAAGTGAAATGTCTGATTTCCTCGAATCGTCAAAGGCTTACACCAGATCCCCCTCTGACTGTCATATATTTACTTTCTCTAAATAGCGAAATTTCCTCACCTTAGGAAGCGTGTCAGGAGTTGGACGACTGTTATAAAGTCTTTGACAAAAGCGATTTCATATATTTCTAGATAAGTTAATGAAATTGGTTTTCCATTTAAACTTATGAAAATGACTAACCTCATTATCTACCTCTCATATTTTACTGCAGTTTCTAGAGTTTTGTACTTATGAAAATGACTAACCTCATTATTTACCTCTCATATATAAACCGCAATTTCTAGAGTGTTTTATACTTATGAAAATGATTAGGAACCTCATTATTTACCTCTCATATTTTACCGTAATTTCTAGAGAGTTTTGTAGCTCACCGGGTGCGCTGCAAAGATCAATTTAGTAGAGTCTCGAGATCTTGGCACTCGATATCCTAGGCAATTTTAGAAACCTCGGCCACATTCTGGCAGGACGCAAAAACCCAGAAACCTATTGCACGAAAAACCCCGATAACCAGGAATTCTCACAAACTCCGCGACTTTTTGGTCCACATTAATTCAGGTTTTCGGGGTCTACTGTACTGGGAGATTTTAGAAATAATTTATTGACTCACTTGTACACGTTTTTCCCTTATATTGCCTTCCCCTCCTTCCCAGAAGACTTAATCTACTTGCCTTGGCTATATATTGCATATATATAAGTGACAAATACGATCATATAAACTCGTTTTCATTCCTTCCTGCTGATGAATTAAAGCTGCTCAGTAGTCAATTGAAGAAAATAAATATATATAAAAATAATCCACATTGTATCTGATATTCCCAAACTGAAGATGCAATAACCAATTTCTTATCGCGATATGGATTATCTGTAACATTGACATTTACATTAGTCATTAACCATGACTCTTTAATGCGTTATTTAAATGCAATGAAAAGCATTAAGCATCATTTCTGATGACATTGGTAGGATATACCGGTTTAGACATGATAATCTTAAATAATTGCACTATTTAACATATATATATATATATATATATATATATATATATATATATATATATATATATATATATATAATCAAAGAAAGCAAACCTAAATAATTAAAATGAGTCAAAAAATAAAGGAAGTTGATACAAGTTCACATACCCGTGAGCTAAAATGTATGATAGACATAAATGCGGGTATTACTCGAAAACTAATTTGTGAGAAAATAAACATGACAATTCTCGTGTAAATATAATGCTCTATCTAATTTTATGTTTCAATCACGAATTCGTATTCAATCAATTTCAATAATTAGCTTTCATTATTACCTTTCAGTTAAGCATAATTAATTTTGGCTGACGCTTTGCACACGTCATCGTGCATTTGTTCATGTTTCACAATGACTACTTCATAATTCCATCTATGCATATCATAACTAAGATTTCAACATTCTTCTGAATTTTTCTGTGAATTCAGTATTAATTATATTCTTCCAATGAATGAGTTACTTCCTAAAAGAATCAATTAAAATAATTCTCCCAATGATTTTTTAAGACACAAAATACAGAAATTATGCAACAAATCAATGACTCACCTAAATGCAAAACTGGTTTTAAAACATTGAGTTCTAATTATCGGCTATCCGAATTACTTAAAGAAACCCAATTAGTTAAACTGCAGCACATTTGAAAAAAAAAAATAAACAAGTTATGTATAAATGGATGGGTTAAAATGCTAGAAGCATAAGTCACAAGCTTTACAAGTTGAGCTAGGCTTAGACTTGAGTTTTTCTTTAGTTCCTTCATGAAAAGTACCGATTACGCAAAAAAAAAAAAAAAAAAAAAAAAAAAAAAATGCTGAAATTTATTTTCCACTTGGAGCATACTAAAACGAGGTAACGGAGGTGTACACCGATACGTTGTTGGTATATACGTACAGCTAGTACGTTAATTATTTTTAAAATGTATTTAATTGAACTTTTTTTTCCCAAACTAATTTCATTTATTTATTTCAGGGAGCACTGGAGGAAGATTGGGGATGAAGATGGTGTCAGAAAAATCTGTACAGAACATTAAAACGTTTCCTTTGTTTCATCATTGAATGTTCAAGCATTTGACTGACTACCACGTTTAAGGAAAAAATTAAATGTTTCGCTATTTTTCTGCTTCATTTCTTTTAATATGTAAAGAAAAATTTTAAATAAATGTTTCTATTACTTTATGGACAGTTTAAAGCAAAAAAAAAAAAAAAAAACCTCCTGAACATGAAAGGGGACTTTTACCTCACGTGTTAAATATGAAAAACTTTTACACAAATTCCATGAATGAGAAGTGTTTTCTTTTAGTTTTAGCTCAATTAAGGATGTATAAATAAACTATAAAATTTTTTAAAAGATTTTTATCAATGATTAAGGCACTCTAGCACTAGTTTATTCTCTTTCAAAATAAAACAATAAATGAAAGGACAAATACTCAATAGTAAGCTAAAATAAAATTACATCAGGGGAAAAAACTTAGAGTTTTAACTTTTCCAGACTTAAATGCTTCGCGCTGCAAAATAAGAAACGACATTAAACGACAGAAACCTAAGTAGCGTTGCTATCACAGAGGAAGTATATTTTGGCTCTTATAAAATGACTTCCGTTGGGCTGAGTGTTAACCCATTCTATCTTAAAATAGGAGTGATGAAAGCCAGTTTGCATTGCCAATAACGGTCATTTGTCAATACAGGAATGTATCCTCTTTCAACCCATCTGCTCGTCCAAGGTTAAGCCTCTTTTTATTAGAGCCTGACTATATCCTAGAAAAGAAAAGATCTTCTTACATGGGAATCGCTAGCAAAGCTCTGCGAAGGAAGTTCTTACTTCAATGCCACGTCACAGGTCTTAAAGCTTCTTTTGACGCAAGCAAAAAATCTCGGAAAATAATTACAGAGAAACAAGTTGACTGAGTTATTCAATGGTTTTCATCAAAAAAGCGATAAATAGCACTTTAAATACTGAAAATCGTCGAAGCTACATTATAAACAGAGGAAAACCTATTTTATACAGGTGGCATGAAAGCAACCACGTATTAATCTACTGTATTATTACTATACAATTTCAAACTCTAAAATGAACTATGTATTGTCTAAAATGAACATAATATTGCTCTAAATGCTAAAAAAAAAAGAACCATCCTTACAATTCTACATACCAGGGTGGACCGTGAGTGAACTATTGCATAGAATGGAACATCTGGGATGATGAGGAATGGGCTGGAGGATCAGTTTTAATTTTAGATAAAACGAGCTGATGTGTGCATCACATGACTTCCTTTTACTCCAATTTAATGTCATTTCCCCATTATTCGCTGTTTTAATGTGATTCACCAACTCTAAATATCACCAACAGTGGCCAAATTGAAACCAAATTTAAAATTAAAAAAAAATCGCCAAAATTGTCGCCAAGTTGGCGACAAAATTTGGCGACCAAAAGACTGGCGATATATCGCCAAGTGTCCGACAAATTATAACACCACTTGAGTTTACATCGAAATTAACAATGATCCCCCCCCCCTCCAAAAAAAAGGGGGCAAAAGACCCTCTTAGGAACATCCGAATGCAACCAAAAGGGAAGGTGCACAACTAGGCCCCACTGGGAGTCTACGTACCAAGTTACAACTTTCTAGGACATACCATTTTTGAGTTATGCGAGATACATACGTACATACTGACGTCACGAGAAAATTCATTGTAATTAACTCGGGGGTCGTCAAAATGGATATTTCGAGTGTCTGTAGGTTCCTAGGTATATAGCCACGTGTGGTCGGGTCAAAAAAAAAAAAAAAAAAACTCAACGTTCATTCAGGGGTGAGAAAAATGAAAATTAAGGCCGATTTTTGAGTGAAATTTTTTTCGTGAATACAATACTTCCTTTTTTGTAAAAGGAAGTAAAAATGGAAGTAGGCTCGAAATGGAAGTAGGCACATTTAATTATTGAATATGAATTCTTTTTGTATTAGTTAAACATAACCAATGTTTCTAAATTTAATTACAACGATAATAACAGTAGAATAGTCAAAGTTAAGTCGTTATCGCTCCTCAGAATTCCTACTTTACGACTCATGTGAGTCTTAGAAATAGTACTGAAATACTGATTTGTCTGTTCAATCAAATGTTTAGTGGAATAATATTAAGTTCATGAAAAACACCGCCAGCTCAGTCAATTCCAGCCGAAGACTGCAGTTTCGTGCTTATTAGCACTCATCAGCCCGGCATAGGACTAACTGAGCTGCATCAGCTCGGAATAGGAATCATATGAGCTAGAGGCGAAAAACCTCTTAAGGGAGCCGCAGCAATGGTGCGGTTCAATCTTTGAGTTGAACCGCACCATTGCTGTGGTCGCTCATCTGGTTTGCTAATTCTGCATTAGCTACCAGTTTGTTTGGCTCTCTTGGCTCCCTTAAGAGGTTTTTCGCCTCCAGCTCATGTGATTCCCATTCCGGGCTGATGAGTGCTAAAAAGCACGAAACTGCAGTCCTCGGATGGAATAACTGAGCTGGCAGTGAATTTTAAGCAATACATGTTGTGATCATCATATTTTAATCAATCATGAATATCATATTGGAAAAATGCATACTTATAGCGAAAACATCAAAACCTTTAAAGTGTGCCAGTTCAACACCGGTATCTTTTATATCTTTTTCAAAAGTTGTCTTGACACGAACAGTTTCTCTCTGTAATAAAAATCTACCATTGATATCATCACTTAAACAAATCGATTTTATATCATAAAGTACATTTTTACATTATTCATGAAAATGAATTCTACAGTATCTATTTTCCATCATAAGAGATTGAATTTCTTTTAGAATTTAACAATAAATTCCGTTATCTTCGATTACTAGATTGGTCTTTGAAATTTGTTAGGATCAAAAGTCATTTTTTGTACTCAAAAATTGCATGCGTTTTTAGAGAATGAACTTTTACTTTAAGAAAGTGCTATGTATAAGAAATGATAAAATGGGCAACATTTAAACACAATAAATTCTAATTTGCTGCCAAGGGTTTCAGATCGTTGGTTTTATTTCATTTTTTAAAAGTTTCTCAATTTATATTTTATCCAGCTAGTACTTCTGACTTACTTATGGGTGGGGAAGGGGATTGCAGAACTATATCAAGACAACTAAACCATTTTAACAACTAAGCCTTTTAATTTTATTTTTCAGTTTACTTCTATATATAATACATAAATATATATGGGTGCACTACAGATGTTATTCTCCCAGTTAAAAGACGAAATTGATGAAAAATTAAATCTCCTGCAAAGAAAGTATTTTTGGCTGCAAAAATATATCGAAAATAATAAGCTATTGTCAGGAAACGGAAATAGTTTCGTCATTGCAAAATGAGGCTTTAAAAGAAAGGTAGAAAAATTTAAAGGTAAAAATTTGCCAATGAAAGACAATCGCTATCAGATGTTGTAAAATGCCGTAAGGGTCTTATAAGAGGGGCCACAATAGCTGTGATTGTCTAATAAAACAGGAAGAAAAAAAGGGGTAAGTCAATGTCTATCTTTCAGCAGAATAGTTCAAAATATGTACCCAAGCACAAAAATCAATTCTTCGACCATTGCAACGGGAAAATATATTTCATAGTGAAAAAAAAGTTCTCCGGTTCAAGGAATTGTTAAGGAGTAAGTTACCACCCTTAAGCCAGAGCTAAGGCAGAACTACATGCATTGTACTGACAGACGGGTTATCACATTCAGAGATTGCAGTCTCGTTTGCATGTATGTTTTCGTACTGCATGAAATTCTGCCTTACCTCTGGCTTAGCGAGACTTACTGATTAATACCCAAGCTTTGCCTTCAATTTACGAGTTTAACCTCTCGAAGGTGAGATAAATTTACTTTTTCTACTAGTTTGTTTGCACTCTCAGCTTCAATGAGATGGAATCTGCCTCCAGCTCGGTTATTCGTTATTCCAGGCTGACGAGTCCATAGCAAAGACGAAACTGGATGCGCTAACCGGGCTGTTGGTATATTGTAAACGGTTGTTATGTTGTTGCTAATGCTACTTGGAAGATCCAAGCTCCTTTTACTGGGAGAAGTAGGCATTAAGGCAGACGGAAGCAGTTCCTCAGAGTGTGAGGCACCTGATTGGTAAGGAATATGTCTTGGTCTCAATAGATGGCAGCATCACCTCTGCAATTTAGTCATAATTTTGAAGGGTAGGCGGAAAGTCTTCAGAAACTCTGTACCCCTTGGTAACTGCTAGCGACTGACCACAGGACTTTTGGACAGATTCCTTACCAATCAGGTGCCACGCGTGAATGAACACGCGTTTCATCTGTACTCTGTGACCATTTTGCAGCGTCGGGCTTCGAAGATGAAGCAGACTCTGTAGCTAAACCGTTAAACGCTCAATGCTAAAGAAATGATTAGCGGTGATTTGAATTTTTAAAAGCACTAAAAACGCAACGTTAATATTTTTCCCACGATATATCGATGAACGGAGAACACGTTGCCGAATGCTGTATCTAAAACATTTGTTAATTAAAAAAAAAAGAACGAATAATGTTGCAATAGCTAAATTTCAGGTGTAATTAAAATGGCTGTAACAAAAAAAAGGGGGGGGGGGTCATTTATATAAACCAAGGGGAGTAAAAGTCAAAGCGTAATTTGACAAATTTAAAGACATTTTTAGCAACCGATTCATTTTTTTGTAGCGTTCGTTAAAATTTGAATTTTTAAAAGCACTGAAAACGCAACGTTAATATATTCCCCATGATATAGCGATGAACAGAGAACACGTTGCCGAATGCTGTATGTAAAACATTTGTTAATTTTAAAAAAATGAAAGAATAATGTTGCAATAGCTAAATTTCAGATGTAATTAAAATGGCTGTAACAAAAAAAAGGGGGGGGGGGGTTCATTTATATAAACCAAGGGGAGTAAAAGTCAAAGCGTAATTTGACAAATTTAAAGACATTTTTAGCAACCGATTCATTTTTTTGTAGCGTTCGTTAAAATTTGAATTTTTAAAAGCACTGAAAACGCAACGTTAATATATTCCCCATGATATATCGATGAACGGAGAACACGTTGCCGAATGCTGTATGTAAAACATTTGTTAATTTAAAAAAAAATGAAAGAATGCTGCAGTAGCTAAATTTCAGATGTAATTAAAATGGCTGTAAAAAGGGGGGGGGGGTTCATTTATATAAACGAAGGGGAGTAAAAGTCAAAGCGTAATTTGACAAATTTAAAGACATTTTTAGCAACCGATTCATTTTTTTAGCGAACTACAAGTACTTTATTGAAAATTTAGTTGACTACTCTTACTTTTTAAAAAAATATATATAACTACTACAAACTAGTTTGGAAATTTAGTCGCTGCTTCGTTTACTTTTTAAAAAATAAATAAATAAAAAGCATACACACGCTCATAGTTCGAAGTTTGGAAAGAAAAATTCAAAAAGAGGTTCAGATTTTAATAAATTAGCTCATTTAAACATGGATATTACTGAGAATTATTATTTATTTATTTTTTTTTTTTTGAGTCAATGTGTCATTCTAAACCATCTTTTACAATGTTTACGAATATTCCGTTGCAAGAAAGGATTAAAAAGTAGAAAAAAACTCAACCTACACATTTTCAATCCTTTCTTGCCAGAAAATATTTAATTCAAGAAGTGCAACTCTGTTAATTGAAAATGTAAATAGAAGCAGCAGGCACATATATTACCTTAAATATGTTTGCGGAATTAAAACACCAGTTTTAAAAGTTAACAAAATTATCGGATAACAACACTGCTTTCGTGGCTAGCAGAGCTAAGATGGTTGTCCCCCCCCCCCCCACCCGTACGTATTTAAATATTACACCATTTGCTTGAAATAACTTTCAAGCAAATCGATTTTTTTTTTTTTGACTGATGAGTTGATATTTCTGTCTGTCATTAATTTTCTATGAAACACAAAAACCTTCGGCAACCAAATGGTTCTCCTTTGTAATATATTAACAGCTAGCAGCTTCTACACGGTGTGTGATATAACATGATGAAATATGAAGGAGAAAAAAAAAGTTTGGTATCTTAAAGAGCGCAAAATGACACCCTTAAAAAATCTAAAAAAACGCAAATATTCAGAGGAAACAAGTCAACGAAAAGAAAAGGAAAAACAAGTAAAGAATATAAATAAGTGAAAATAAAACTCTTAACGATTCCTTCAAATAAAATAAAACCACACACAGGTAGGGGAAAAACACGAGAAAAGCGAAATTAAATATAACTAATCAAGGAAGACAAATGAAGATGAGTGAAAAAAGTTGTTTCGACAGTTCTTGCTTTAAACGACGGCAAAATGTTTTAATGATTACAGTCGACTCCCGCTACAATGCGATCCGACTTACGCGAAATGGCTATAACGCGATTTTCCCCCAGTAAACAATTTTAGATCTAACGCGAATTCCTCGCCCGCAACACGGAAATTTTCGGAAGGGAATTGCGGTGTGTAAGTATCGGCTTTGTTATTTTCTAGAAATTTTTTTTTTTTCATGAATGGACCTTCATTCCTTCAGCATCACTGAGAGCGGACGTTCCCACATCGTACTAGTCTAAACATCGTACTAGTCGTAGCTTATACAAACTCATTTTCCATTTATTTTTTTTTTCATTCTAAATATGAATGTTGATGAAATATAATGACACCTAAGAGCGTCGTTTCATCTAAAGTTTGTGAAGATGAAAGAAAAAGAGAAAGTTTTTGAATATTAAAGAAAAGCTAAAGGTTATGTCTCGGTGAAACAATATTTAGTCACTAATACCACGTCAGAGTGCAATACATGTATTAATGTTTTACAAAGCATACAGAGTGACAATGATCATACTAAAAGCAATAACATGTATTTTCATCGCATTTGTCATCACTTATTTGCGCACAAGAACACGTCATTTCTATTTAATTCATTGTCGTACGTTTTACACACTGCAAAACCATTTAGAATTTGAAGAATCAAGCATATTTTTCTTCAAAACTAATTAAAATCACTCCTTGATGGAAAAGCTTAAAAGATGATAATTTGGGAAAAAAATTAATTAAATCGCGAATTGTTTGCAAAAAAAAAAAAAAAAAATCATAAAAACAAGTCACAGGCTTCCTTCTAAAGGAAAAAAAATGGGATTAAAATAAAAAAATTGATTAAAGAGTGCTTTAAAAAGAGGGAGGGGGGGTGGAGAGGTATGTAGTTGAAATCGTAGAAATAGAAATGCATTGAAAATAAAGTGTGCAAAAAAAAGTGCTGAAATGCGAAAAGAAAATTTTTTTTTTCATTCATTCATTCACACATCCCTTCATTTATTTATTAATTGTTTATTTTAAAATAATAAGCGTAAACATAAACGAAAGCGATTAATCGCGCAGAAGAATGCTAGCTGTTATTACTTTAAATATAACATAAGTTACAGATTTATTTCTAAATTACATTTCCTCTTTTTTTTTTTTAAATATTCATTCACGGCCCCTCTTAATTTGCTACGATATAAATAAGCCAAAATATTTGTTATAAAGTTTTCGAATATGAAATGGCTATAAATTACTTCAAAATATCCCCCCCCCCCCTTCCACAAAAGTTTGCGTTAAAGTTTCTCGAACAATAACTGGTGCTGTCATCTATGGAGCTTTAACAACGTAACTACGAAACTTACTTTTATCGAAGAATTACGAAGAATATTTTTTGATGAACTGTTTTATGTAAATTTAGTACCTGTATTGCATGTAACAGATTTATGTAATAGATGTTTTACTCTTCAGATAAAAATAACCATACACACTAAGATGTAGATCAGAGTTTCTAAACTTTTTTCACATAACGGGGGTAAGTATGCAGTATACAGGGGCGTGATTTAAAAAACAAAAAAAGGCATGAACACGTAAGGATAAAACCAGATTTTGGTTTTTGCAGGTGCTCTTTACTTGAAAATAAATATCCACATCAGGAGGGTCTCTAATGGGAGGCATCATGCCCCTGTCAAGAAAGGGGAGGAGACCTCAAAAATGATTCGTCTTAAAAATGCAATTAGACTAACAATTGTATTTTTTCATGCAAATATATTCATACAAATATAGTGCGAATAAATTTTGGAATTTTCCATTCATGATAGATTTTTCATTATTCAAAAAAAAAAAAAAAAAAACCGAGGGTTTTATGAAATCACTCTCAATTCTTTTAAAAACAAAAAATAACAAATCAGTTCTTCCAGATAAAAGTTTTTGTTAGTTTTAGAATTAAAACTAAATTTGTATTTGTTCCATTTTGACGGGATACACTAAGAAATAATAAACGCAGCGTCATTATTTGAACATTTCTTTTTTCCATCACCTCTATCGGCTCAGTACAAAAAATAATTTAACAAAAAATAATTTTTTTTTTGCTTCATTACAGTTTTAACCTGCACGACCTTTATTTTCGCAACCGTTAGTCCTAGATGTATACTTCCAATTGCAAAAATGTTCGAAAATAAATGCAGAGTTAAGATACTCAAAGTTTGAAGCAAAAACAAAAATGAGTCAAAAAATACAAAATTTAACTTTTTGTACGGGCCCTAGGTCCCATAACTAATGTTTAGAGAAGTATGATATATCTATATATCTATATATATATATATATATATATAATGCTTATTTGTGTCTTTTGCACTTTTGAAAACCCAGGTCTTTTCATTTTATACCTTGTTCGAGTCTTATGATCTGTATTAAGAGTGACATTGCGGCTGGTACATTAAGGGGACCGTGGACCTTCAAAGCTTTTTCTTTTGTTTATTAATTTTGAAATATGAAACTGGGCATAAAAGTTAGTAAGTTTATTAGCATGCAAAATATCAAGCAAAAAAATTCAACAACATAAAAATTTTATTAAAATTAAAAATTTTGAAATTTAAAATACAAATTTTAAAATGCTCCATGCGACTCAATTTTTGCTCTTTTCTCAAACAATTTGCATTTTATCAAAGAACAGAACTTTGCCAAGGACTTTGGGTATACATTTAAGGGTTGGTCAACTTTTAAATGAACAGTATTTTTTTCCGCGTAAAGCAATAGTTTTTGTTGCAAACATTACATAAAAATCAAAACTTAAATATTTTTAAGCAACATAAAATTCTCTTAAACCTTAATGCATACCCAGTTTTATCAAACTACTATCAAAGTATCATATTCTGAAATTTGAAGCATATCGAACAAAAATTAAGTCGCATGCAGTTTTTTTCAATAAGTCGCATGCAGCTTTTTTCAATCTGTGTCGCATCGAATTTTCCAGTCCGAGATAAATGACGTTAAAGTCTAATTTCACCTACATTTCATGTTCTTCGTATTTTAATACCTCCCGAAAGATATTTTCACGATGACTAAAATATTTGACATTAATACCAATGTAAGAATTTATTGAAACTTAGTTTACATGTTTAACACTTAGTTTTACTTAGTTTTTCGACTTTGTTTATATGTTTTACAGCCATTTTAATGGAAAATACGCTCTGTTTACTTTTTTTAAACACATAACTTCTCGATAAAACATCAGATCAACAAGAGGTTTTTTTCATACGATTCAGCACACTTTATATATTGTTACTTCCACTGAATAAAAAAATGATATTTTTGACCGATTTCAGCTATTTGGAAGGTCCACGGTCCCCTTAAACTACTAGTTTTTCATCTCCTGATATCAGTGAATTAGATAGTTCAATAAGTTATGTACGGACAAACAATCTAAAATTACATAAAATGTGTAATGATAATTTTCTGCTTTTTAAGGTTGGTAAAAACAGTAAAAAAAATAGAGAATAACTATCGTTTGAAGCCATGAATTTGGCTTTAAAACGGATGAAAACTTTAAGCATTATAACAGATAAAATACTCTGGATACAACTGCATTACTGGAGAAATGTTCATTCAAATATTTTATTTTCCTTCCAAACCCAGAATCTTTCTTTCCCCTATAAAAAGTATTTTTGTTGAATTATACGCGACTAGAGAGACATCGTCAATTGTCTCAAACCATAAAAGATGTTAAAAATTAGCTTAATTTTTTTTTTCGAGAGTTGAAGTATTTCAGGTAAGAAAATTTGCTTTGAACGAAAAGTCTCCGTCCCTCTTCACGATTTTTTTTGAATTTGTATTGCAGAAAAAACAGCAATCCTGATCATAGGTGCAAATTGCACGTAAAAACTGAGAGGAGATGAATCTAGGGATTCCCCTTGAAAATTACTCAAAATTGAAGTCTTTCGAAAGAGGATTAATTTTAGTGGCTGCTTGCTCACGTGATGGTGGGACGTAGTTCTGGATCTCTGCTTGGTGCATGATACTGTTCATTTTGAGCCAGAATATAATAAAACCATCATTCAGAAACATCTGCTTATAAACAAATATCAATAAAAAAATTGGTTTTCAATCGATTTTTTCAGATAAGTAAATCATGCCTCCGGATAACGGTTTTAATATTTCTTCTCTGTTAGCTTCTTTTCTGTTTCACGCGAGAAATTTCCTTGTATCTCCAAAAAATACGTACAGCGATTGCCGTTGCAAACTCTTACCTTACTTAGGTTTTATTCAATATACAGGATGTTAATCAAATAACCGATGACTTAAATAATGTAAAATAAAAACATGTAATCATACTAAACGCTCATAAAATTAGACAAAAACTAGCTGATAACAGTTCTAACATGAAACTGTTTGGCGCTAAATGTCCAAGCTACTCGTATTTTAGTAAAAATGCCAAAAGTTGAGCAATAATTCTACTTTTAAGTAGTTGAAATAATCGGAAACTCTTTTCTTGGAATCGCAATAGTAGATCTAAAAAGGCTCTATTTTTCAAAATAAATAACTTTATAGTGAAACATAATTCTAGTGAATCTATGCCAGTAAGCGTTGCTAGTACTTAAAAATTAAACACTGTTCACAGATAAACATAAATATACACAAGGTGCCTTAGGGAAAGTATCCAACCTTTGGCTGAAGAAAACGGGCCGATCTGAGCAGTGGAAATCCAATCGTCCCCAAAGTAGTCAGTCTCTTTAGGACTCCCCACACTTCTCTTAGTGGCGCTGTCATTGTTGAAAGTACAGGTTGATTCATAATGAATGCGACAAAAAGAAAACATGATTATGAGCGCTGAAATTGATATATTTAGAAAATTCAAATGTACCTCAAAACTACATTTAATCAAGTTTCTATAGGTGTTCAATATGTGGCCCTCCGGTAACACGACAAATGTCTACACGATAATCAAGCTCCTGCCACACTCATGATAACGTATCCCCTGTTATGGAGTTCAACACTGCAGTTATCCGCTGCTTCAGTTCCTCTAAGTCCCGGGAAGTGGAGGCACAAACACCTTGTCTTTAACAAAACCCAAGAGAAAAAAGAAAATACCACGGGGCGTTAGATCGGGTGATCTCAACGGATAATGAAGACAGGCCAAATCTTGTGGCAATCCTGGAACTGCTTCACCCACCTGCTTTTGTTATGCCGATGCGGTGGTTCTTTAAGAAATTTCGTGCAAAAATGTCTTTGCACAACAGTTACCGAGGAGGTTTTGGCATATTCGCTTTTTCCTGCGTGGACGACATTTTGATTAACAGCGTCTCCAGCGGCGAGTTTGTCATTCGATGCTTTATTTATCCCTGTTGCCAAATAAAACTTGTATAATTGTACTTGCAGAATAAATTCGTTTTGGCTGAATAAATCCATTACGGCAGTCACACTGCGCTATTCTTTGGCCCATTCATTATGAATTACCCTGTATTCCAAGAAGTCCTGATTCGGAATGGATCGACGGTCGTTGCAGCCATGCCCTTTCTTATCGGAAATATTGCACCTTTTCTCTAGATTTATGAAAGTAACCAAAAATCGCAACGGAATATATCACGAGAGTAAGAAGCCTCTTGAACCACAAAAGTAATTTTTTCACCAAAAAACGTGGATATCAAGTGCGAGAAATGTGCCAAAAAGCGTCACCGAAAGCCATCTGCAACTCCCAAATGGTTTCTGTTTGGCGTAGCGTAGTTCCTGGCAAACCTTTTAGCCTTTCGTTCCGTCATTTTTCTTGAAATTGAATCAGTAAAACCCTGTTTGCCCGCGACTGACACTATTTACAAACGGGAAAAAATTCAGTCGTGCGAAACATCGAGAAGAGTTAAGTGGAGGGAGTGAAGACTTTCATTTGTAAAACAAAGACACCGAGTCCCGTGATAGGTTTAAAAGCGAAGCTTATGAAGAAATCGGGCTTATCTCGCTAATTTAACGCAAAAAGTGTCAACCATTCGTCGTTAAGTCACGTGACTTGAGATCGTTGCCCAAGCTCTTGCTAAGCCAATGATTGGACTTGCTTCCTCCATTTATAATTCCTGCTTTTAGGTGTGAACAAAGGTTCAAGGTCAGAGCAAGAGGACGCACTTGATTCATATCCATCAGGTTTAAAATAAAGAAATATACTTCGGATACTTTTCTAACAGCCCTCGTATTACGTGGAACTAGTTTTCAAAATTTGTGAATATTTCAATAAATATCAATTATTATCACGTCATCACTTTAACTTCCGTTAAATTTTATTTAATACCAACTTATTAAATCAAGCAGCTTTATTTCCTACTTTCTTTCTCACCATTTTGAGTTAGTCTTTACTTTTCGGTTTCTGCATGTTAGAAAACTGCAAGAAAAACTTCAAAAAGTTACGAAGCAATGCTCGTATTGGTAAGTTTACTTATGCCAATCAGGAACTCGAGCCCGAGTAGCAAAGCTACTCCATTTTAAGGCAGAGGGATTACGGCCTTCGTTTTAATCGAGCGCCTATTTTTAGGTGGAAGTCCGATTTGGCTCAGACAACACGATAGATGGCAGCACCATCTACGGACAGTTCGATCATTTAGAACCAGACCAGAAATCGAATACCTTTCTGGTCTAGGACCCCCAGAGGTATCGTTTCACTTAGAGGACATTGTGACCACGAGCATATTTAACGTTGCCCAGTCACCATTCATGACGACGGTGGATCTTCGACCAGCGAGGATCGAACCCGAGACCCTCTGGTCACAAACCTTACCGATCAGGCCACCACGGCTCCCGTCACTTTCTTTAAACTGTTCCACATAGAAGAGAAACTAAGGCTTCTTCGAGGTGAATGCAGAAAATGTGCGAGACTTTCGAGCCAACTTCCCCTCTGCCTTTCGGGGCAAAGATTCATTGCCAAATTCTTGAGGCATTTCTCAGAGCCATGTAGTAACTATCGGATGGTGTTTCCAAAACGCAAACAGCAGAAACTCAAAACTAAAACAACTAAATTTTGTCATTTATGCACTATAACCTGAAGTTATAAATGACTACAAGTATAGTAAATACTCATTTGTGTAGATATTCTAAACCCGATTGCAGAGTTTATTTCCGCAGTCTGCGAAAGTAATTAAAAATCAATAAATAGTATGCAACATAAACTGAGATTAGATTAATCGTAAAACTTAAATCGGGACTACGAAATGATAAAAAATAAGATGCTAATCTGCGGATCATAGCCTAGAAAATATTGCAAAAATTTTCAAGAGCTGAAATTTAAGATTTTTTTCTTTAACGATAGTAGGGTTTTTTCCCCTTATAAATAGTCTTCAGACTTTCTCAAGAATCTGCGACGTACGTCGCTGCTTCACATTGCTTCTGCTACCAGGATTCTAATTAAAAATTCCGTTGGAGATGATGTAGTTTCAATCCATTGGTAAGCACATTAAAAGTTTAAAACATGTGAAAAGTTTATATTTTTGTAGCCTTTTTAAAATTTTCGAACTTTGCAACCAAACCGTAATGATTACTTTGAGAAAAAGCAAAGATTTTATGTACTTTCTTTTAATGTGCTTCAGCAAAAAGGTGACACTGCTGTTAAGTCAACAAGAAATGTCGAAAAATGTACTGCTGACTATACAACAGCAAAATGACTTGTTTACCACATATTTTTTCCTCTAGGAATTATAAAAAATTTCGAAATTTTACATGCTTCTCTGAAAGTTGTTTATGATTTTACTTCCTTGTCAAATCGATGTTTTTATTTGTTTGAATCAGTGCCGACCCCACATCAATAAAAGTTTCCGTAAATCTGGATGAGCAACAGAAAGCAAAATAATGGTGTCTTTTTTTTTTTTTTTTTTTGAATAATTTCAATTAAACGTAAAAACAAACTTTTCTGCTCGTAGTTGGTTGTGGGTGTGTTTTTTTCTGAGACAAAGATTGCCATCAGATCAAAGTTCAAATTACAGGAAATGATTTTGCTAGCCCGAAAGAAAAACACTTAAGTCCGGAATCACATTCATGAAGTACTATCAAAAGAAAAGAGACAAAAGGTCATCCGTGGTGCATTAAAAACTCCAATAGCTTCAAAGAACAAAGGCAAATGCATCTTCAATCGAGAGAATAGAATCTATTCAACTTTTCCCCATTTGATGAATGAAAAGTTTGGTTTACAGTTTCCATTACTTCTTTAAATTAAATATCAAAGATATCCCGGTTTGTAGTCAAACATTGAATAAGGAAGCAAAAAATTCGTCTTAGAGTCGATTTTGTGCTAATTATTTTCAATGGCGGAATAAGTTTTTAGAAAACCTAGTAATTCATTGAGAAATGCGCACTTTTTGGGATCATTGTTGTGTGCCGATTGTACCAGCTACTTTCTTCTACTTACTTGATTTCCCTCTTAGAAAAAAAAAATGGTACAAAGTTCAGTCCTCGAAAAAAAAAAATCAACGCATTGATCTAAATTTGGAAATTGGTGCTAATTGACTTTGGAAAGGGATCAAGATTTTTGCTTTTAATTGCATCGCGCAATCATGATAAAAGAGTTACATTTTCTTATATCGGTTGAATACTAATACAATCGATGTTTTGGAACTTGAATTGCACAGTTCGGAAGCATTTCTGTGAAATTTTATCTTGAACGTTATTATTGATAACACATTTAGTGCACGTTTTTTTAACTTTCAAAGGATGCATACTTCAATAATAAAATACTTTTTAGTACAACAAAATTTACATTATTAGCAATAGGCTCTCAAAAACGAAGTTTTAATAATAAATTGCAATAACTATTATTGAATTAAAAAAAAAAAAAAAGAATTTTATGTTGAAGAGATTTTTGAAATAAAAATAGCTTTTCTCGAAAAAAAAATAAATAAATAAACTTGAAGTGACGCATTTTGACGTTGTATTCTACTTTCCATAGAAAAAAATCAAAACTATCAACTGTATTTAGGCAAATAAAAAACAAAAAACTGAAACTTGTTTCTTACATTATTTCATACAGTACAGAATAAGAGTTTATGCGTTGAAAATACTATTTGTTTGATAAAAACATGTGCGAATCAACAGTACACACAATACTCGAAGTAACCATGGCATCAGTGTTAGACAAAACACAGCAGGACCTATGAATTCTGCTATGTTTAATAAAATGTTAAATCAGAAAACCGTAAAAATACAGGAAGAGAAAACTTAACACAGCTGGAAAACTTTTCTTGCTTCTGCACTGCACTAATATAGGGGCGTCTCGATGGAAGGCCACTCTGACCTCCCAAAAATTTCCTTACTCCGCAAATTTTGTCTGACGATTCGGGAAAAGTCAGAAATCTATTTCGAAAAATTATCATCTTTCGACGAAATTTCGAGTTCCATAAGACAAATCGAGAATTTTGCCCTCCCAAAAATGTAAGTTTGGGGCACCCCTACCACTAATATAATTCTTCGCACTCAAAATACTGAAGTTGTCCACTGAAATATGATTTAGAAATATTTATAAAGTGCATTGCTGTAACTAAGCTTAACTGGGTCATTTTTCTTTCGCATCGATGAGTACTTCTCGAGAAATGTAAGTTAGCTGTCGTTAGCTGAAAAATTCCTAAGACTTTTTAGAGGAACGTTGATGATGTAAAACCATCAATAAAATATTAAACATTACCTTTTCCTTAACTGACCTAATTGAACTTAAACCGTTTGTGAAATGAAGTTGAAAATGGGACTTCTTAACCCGAAGTTATTCAACGTTTTACCAAACTTCACCTTTCAAAAAATAAATCTGTGGACATCAAGACTTGAAACGGAATATCTCGATAGACGAAAAAAGCGTACATAAATTTACTCGCTTTAAATGTTATCTTCGCGTACCGGTACTTTTACCAAGTAACAAGCCGGAAAAAATAATGTTCCGTAATAGAAAATAGTATGCCACAATAGCGTTATGACTTCGGGAACAAGGAGCCCCGATTGGAATCGGAGAAGCATCAGTTTTTAAAGTCTTGTCCCTTCGATGTCGGTATCCGGTGTACAATAAGCGTACGAGTTATCGTTTACAGGGATCAATCATTAGTCAGGCAGAAAATGTTATTGATCTGGGTATTTTAATAAATCAGAACTTCAAGTTGAGTCAACAGTGCAGCAAGTAACAAAGCCAACAGAATGCTTGTGTTTATCAATAGATCTATTTTAAACAAATCTAAGAAGGTTCTTCTGCCTTTATATAAGAGTTTAGTAAAACCCCATTTTTGGAGTATACTGTGCAGTTTTGGTCGCCTTATCTGAGGAAAGATATTTCTGTATTGGAAAGGGCTCAAAGAAGGGTAACTAGACTAGTAAGGAGACTTTCAGATTTAGATTATGATACGCGACTTAATAGTCTTAATATGCATAGCCTGGAGCAAAGGAGGGTCAGAGGGCACATGATTCAGTTGTTTAAATTTATCAAAATGAATGATGTTAATGGATTAAATTTTTGCACGGAAAGCAGGACGAAGGGTCATTGTTTTAAGCTATTCAAATCTCAGGCTAACCTGGAAATAAGGAAAGACTACTACTTTAGTAGGGTTGGAACAGCTTACCTGAAGGTAATGAGCGAGTGGATAGCTTTAAGAGGGCCATTGATCTTCATTGGGGACTAATAAATTGACTAGGACCAGCCTACCTGGGACCAGAGTCTGTTGTTGGTCGTCACATTTGCATTTGTATCTTCGCTGGTTTTGTCCCTGTTCGTCACTTATGAAAGGTAGAATCCATGTCAATTCAACAAGGGTGTAACATGATGGTCACGGATTTTTTTGAATTTAACATATGTTAAAATTCATAAAAAAAATTATGAAATACGTTTTTTTTTTTTTTGCCCAAAAAAAAAAAAAAATTCTGCCAAAGATGGCGGTTCTGTCACGATTTCTCACTTGCGATTTTCGTCAAAATTTTTAAAGTCCACTATGTCAGGATTGGTAGAACACATTTTGTTGCGGTTTGTTTTATTTAAAAGGATATTTTTTCTTGTTTAAAAAAGAAATACTATCCTTTTAAATAAAACAAACCGCAACAAAATATGTTTTCTACCGTTCTTGAGATAATGGACTTTAAAAATTTTGACGAAAATCCCAAGTGAGAAATCATGATAGGACCACCATCTTTGGCAGATTTTTTATGAATTTTTGCATGTGTTAAATTAAAAAAAATCCGAAATCATCATGTTACACCCCTTGTTGAATTTACATGGATTCTACCAAAAACCTTTCGTGAGTTCCTAGATTTAATTTTTTTAAAAATGTCTTCAGTGACCTAAGCTTGCTTATTAGCAAGTTAAAATACTGTTTATTGCATGTTGGCAACAATTTTAGAAGCTTAGATTCTGAAGGAGAGTAAAATTTGATTTTTTGGCAGTGCCGCTTCCGCGTAAAATTGAAACTAATCCTTGTAAAACAAAATAAAGACTTGAATCTTAAGCCGTATACAATCAAATCCGTGTCAAATAAATCCGCTTAAAAAGAGGGTCTACCACTAGGCCCGGACCTGCGTACCCGCAGACCCCATAGTGCTGGTGGGGGGAGGGGGGGGGGGGGCTCGTCTTTAAGGGGGCAACGGCCCAAGAAGTTGAAACAAAATTAAAATAAAAGTAGCACTAAGACCCATTAACGTTGCAAATATACACTGCTAGCCTCTGGAGAGGAGCCCTACAGATTTTTTTTTGTAGGGGGCCCAAAATATATACATCCGGGCCTGGGATCTACTATATTATTTGATGAAAAATATTGTTTTTCCTCTCTGAACAGCTTTTAGAGATAACCGGGGTTATAGAGGTTTGGCTGTAATAAGAGTTAAAAGGAATATATATAGTTTTAATCGAAGAAGCTTATTCTGCAGTATAACGCAAAATGAAAATAAAATTATTTTCACTGCATTCATTGCGCCAATTCATTGAAATCCATCAAGCAAGGCACTCTGTAAATGTGGTTATAGTTATTGGATTGAATAAACTACTGCAAAAAACTGTTTAAGCTCTTGAACCCTGAACTGGCGAGTTGATACTTTTAGCTTAAGTGCTGGGTAAAGGGGAAGTGTGGGTAACTCACGCATTATATTTCATATGCAATTTAAGAACTTCAACAAATTAAAGTCAGAAACTTTCCTTTGATTTTTGTATGATTTATTTATGCAAATACAACTGAAACAGTACCGTAAATGGCATACCCGTACATATAAAACCAAATTACAAAGCCTTTGAAAATAAAAGTCCCAGTCAAGGATTAAATGTCAATTAAACCACGTCAGAGTGATATATATATTTCTACTTAAATTTAAATATTTTTCATTCCAACTCTAAGTTTGTTTACTGGCATTTCAATCTAATCATCAAAATGTTCGAAAAAATCAGTTAATTTACTAAAAGATTTAATTGGCTTATCATTTTCTTCGAGAACAACAAAACTAGTTCCAAAGCAATTCTTACCTTTAAGCTTGATTCTTCAAACAATTCAGTATCCTTTGAATACAATCTATGCTTTAAAACGAATTCTCTACACTAATAAACATATCAAAGACCATAGTTTTAACTACACTCCATAGACTAATAATAAGAGTAGACCGAGCTTTCTCATTCTTGCTGATAAAGAAAATTGGTTCATAGATGTATCATGTGACTAGTGGAAGGGCTTGGCGAAGACTTTGGCAGCATGGTTGCTAGAATGCAGCATTATCTATAGTTTGGTACTCTACATGTATTTTAAGACAATGTATTTTCATTAAAAAAAACTTCCAGGTGCAGAGATTGAACTGTTTTTCTTTTAGTTATGCATTATTTTGACATTAGTAATAGTTTTTGATCAGTTTTCGGTAACTTTTATTTCATTTGGAGCTGTCAGCGTTGGCGTGAACGAAATGGCGTACACGTTTTGCGTTAACGCAAAAATGTACTAATCGGTATCTTAAATTGAAACTGTAGGTAAAAATCTTACCGTTTGCTGATTCTTCTTGATCGCTTGCATCTTTTATTGCTTAGAGAGTTATTGAAATTGACTAAAGAAAATGCACAATGCTATCTAAACGAAAAACTCACTATATTAACAAAATATTTACAACTTAGAATAACAAATTTACAAATCGGACTCCATAAAAGATCATTCTTCCGTGTTCCATCAATTTTGTTTATTTTATTTCGCGCTGGCGTTGATCGTCTGCTACGATTGGAGAGCGGATGGGGTCGAATCGGATTGGGGTAGAGTGTAACCTTCGAATCTCGCCAATGTTCCCCTCGTTAGGCTTAGGAGATGGTCTTAGCATTGGAGTCTACGAGGAAGTTCGCAAGCTTTAAAAAATATTTAGAAATAACCCATTTGCTTTTTGTTATCAAATGACCGGTTTTTAACTACATCACGTTGTCGGTCTGCTGAATATATACATCACTAAACAAAACAATTCTTTACTTTTATTTAGTAAAAGAATAAAAATTTGGCTCTTTTTCGGCAACCATTATTGCCAAGACTCAGGGTGACGTGAGATGACGTAGAAGGAGAGGGAGGGAACTTCCATCGCTCGGAGCGCTCGGAGATATGTTTTTCTTTTCCTTCGTTTTTTGTTTGTTTCGCTTAATAAGAGTAAGAATTAACAGATAATTTGTTAATTCAAATTTTAATTGTATAATTAAAAATTTTAGTATTTTTCATCGAGAATGTAGGATTATTTAACACAGTAACACAGTACTTTTTAAACAAATGCAGATTTATTTCAATTTATTAACCATTTACCTTCTGTAAAAACAGTTACACGAGTCGTAATTTTTGCGAAAATGAACGTATCGGTGACTTTGCGAGATAAAAAATTTAGTGAATTGTATGTGAATAGAACAGAAAGTTTAAATATTTCGCGATAATGATGAGCTAGCGAAAATTAAAGTAAAACGAAAACAAGGGTTTTCACATTCACAATATTGTTTTTGTATGTTTATCTCTTTTCTGCAGGGAAGTTTTAGGTTTTCTTTCTCAAATATTCAGCAGATATTTTGTAAGTATTGTGTTGTCTTCATAATATTTATTTAAAAAAAATTTTTTTTTTCAAAAGCATTAAAACAAAAACCCTCTTAATTTGGCTTTTAGCTATAATTATGAGGTACATACTAAATTTTGAATCACAGATTTTTTTTTTATCGTTAGAAAAGAATTTATTGAAGAAAAGAACTTATCAATTTTCCTTTTACACAATTCCCAGTTTTTTTTTTACAGATTTGTGACGTATCGCATTATATTTTCATCTTTTTGAGAACTATTTCTTTTGCAATGTAAAAAATTGTCTAGAATAGGAATAGAAAAAAAAATATGTCTAAATTCCCAACTTTATTATTAATTATTTTAAATCGTTTATTCATTCATTCTTCATTGATAGAAAAAAGTACAAATTATGTATGAATATCCTCTTGGTTTAATCATTATGAAAATGTTTCTAAGTAATACCGTGTATTTTTATACAATTACGGTGAAATTATATAAGGTTAAACAGTTTATAGGTATAAAATTTCAAAAAAGAAAGAAAAGAAAAGATTTTGCGACCACATTGGAAGAAATTAATATTGACTTTCTCTTTGAACACTCCGTAATGTGAACACCCCCGTATTCTGAACACATTTTGAGGGCGAATCCATATAGTACGATATCCTGCTGTTGCTTTTGCGGCGACAATGTTTTATCCAATCCCCCTTTATGGTGCACCCCCCCCCCCCAATCAGAATATTTTTGTTCCATTCCATAAGTGTCCAGGTTAGAAATAATTTACTGTACAATATTTCTGCTCTTTAAAGAAGATTTATTGGCTTAAAGGCTTTTTGAAAACATTATTAAAAAACCCATGATATTGTTTATTTTATTTTTTAATTGTATCGGGGGGGGGGTTACCTTTCGGTGCCCCTCCAAAAAATTATTTCTGTGTCCGCCCTTGCACGTATGGGGGATTTTTGTTTGTGAAATATTTTTTTATATTTCTAAAATAGGTTTGTGACTGAATTGAAACTCATTATTTCAATCAAGTCCATGTTCTTGTATGCTATGTATAATAGTACAATTACTTCCAATTGTTCCTAAAAATGAAGATGAAAGAAAGAATAAAATTTCAACTCAATACATTTGTAAAAAAAAAATATGCCACTCCTGCCAACCCCTAGTTACGCTACTGTATGTGAACAATATTTAAATAAAAGGTTGCTTTCAAACCTGATGCAAAGGAAATGACTATGTCATCATAATTTGACCCCATCGAACTAAAATATCTGCATTGTGTCTAAAACTGTTACATTAACTTTACAGACATAGTAAAAGGTGACTTATTATAGCACGAAAATATACCACATTGATAAATCTAACAGTTTTTCAAAACCATGACATAAGATAATTAAATATCTTTGTGCTGAAAAGTAAAGTAAGAAGTAACAACGTCAGAAAGCACAAATTGCAGATTACTGCAGACACGTGTTTCGGTGTTACAAGGAACGCCTTCATCAATGCAAAAGAAATGGGCTTATGGATGAAAAGACATTCAACAAAAGCTTTTTTCGGATGTCTTTTCAGTCATAAGCCTTATCATCCATTTTAATCCTAAGCTTTTATTCATGTATGCGATTGGTGACGAGGGAAAGATCATTGATTTAAAAGTTTTATCTGTTCGGCCAGTTTCTGTTAAATAAACAAAATACTTCTCATTTATTTCAGCAAGAAAGGCTTTGAAAAAGATTTAAAATTTTCCCTTGATCCTACTTTTGGGGGTAGCAACACTTGGAAGTTTAGTTACGTTTCCTTTTCCGTGCTGTTCTCTGTTATTTAGAGAAAAAAAAATCATTCGAATTTTGACATCTTGAGTTTTTCGCAAACACGAATTGCGATAGGACCATACTCGTTGAAGTTCATGTTTCTACAGATGAAATGGAATGTAAATGGCAAAGAAATCTGCACCCGTTCAAGAATGACTCATGATTTTCCAGAATAGATAATGCGAGGCATATCCATGAAAAATAAAATAGCGATAAGGATGCAGTAATTAAGATTGTGATTTTATGGCCGATGTCCACCAGTACATTTATCATAAAGATTATTTACAGCGTATTACGTTATGTATTTTTTATTTCTTATCAGTGTTAACTGATGGAAATGAGTAATCGGGAAATTTTGAATTCAGATAAAGTTTTACTGTTTAAATTCATCCATACAGGTGTTTTCGCCTGAAAAAACGTAATTTTACCCAGAAAAACCTTCTTTTTTAAATGTAAAGTCTGATTGAGTTGGGCTCTGAAAATAAAATAAAATAAATAAATATGAATAAAACCAATCCGCTGACGATTTCTAACTATGATGACGACAATTTCGCTCTCTAAATAAATACTAATGACAACCGTCGTCATGGTAATGATTTGTAACTATGAAGGCGAAAATTTCGCTCTTAAATAAGTACTAAAAACAACCATCGTCATGGTAATCTGAAAAATCAGAGCAACATCAAACTTGGGAAATAAGTGAGAATAGTACGCAATTCGTGATTACTCAAAAAAAAAAAAAAAAAGTATTTTATTTTATATGTGTTCGGACTGACCCGTTGAGAGTAATCGAAAGAACACATTTTTCCTGCTTACAAAAGAATTCGTTTGGGGCTTTTGATTCATATTGAACTGAAGGTATAAATAACCTTTCTGAAGTAAGTTTTAAGAACAATTGTAAGCCTTTATATACGCGATTGGTAACGATTTCATTATTGGCACACAATAGTAGAAAGCTTAATCATTTAAAATTCTTATCTACTGTCAATTCTTATGAGTTAACAAACAAAACACTTGTAATTGATTTTAGTAAGGAATTTTCAATTTTCTCTCATGATTCTGCTTTTACGACTAGCAAAACTCAGTAGTTGTGATTATCTTTCTTTTTGCTTGTTTTCTCATTTCTTGTAAAAAATATTTGAATTTAAGATGCGCGCTTTTCCCCGCGAGATTCATCTTAAAATGAGTTGAGGTAATCGAGGTCGCGATTATTTTATTTTTTTAATTTAATATAAGTACTTGTACTACTAACTACTGTAACATATTTCACATAAAATATAAGTGTCAAGTCCACCCTTTATGGTTTTACAACAGGATACGGTACACAACACAACACTACTTCATTTAAGTTTCAATTGCATCAATTATTTCCTTTCAAGAGAAAAACAAAACTGCCATCCTCCCAAAAAGCGCAGCTATTGCACCACTGGTTGCATCCAATGAGATCAGCGATCGCACAGTGCATCAGCAAAAATCGTAATGCCAGCGAAACAGCGATAATCTTACAAATCTAGTCTTTCACTCTACCCCTTCTCCCGCCAAGCGAGCTCAAGTTTCCACTATTGTAGCTTCTCTCCAGGATACTATATAGAGCTCAATGCGCCCGCTGTTGCTAGGATATCCACCAGTCACATGGTTTGGTTTATGCGCAGCAAAAGGGTTGCCATAACTCGGTCTACTCTTATTATTAGTCTATGCTACACTCATCATACAAAGCTGCGAGTGAATCAAATAACATGGTTAGAATCTTCTGCGCAAGTTTGTTTTTGCTCTACACTAGTTTCAAGAAGTACGACTGTTGCCAATAGTTGAAGAAAAGAGATCGATCATTGCCAAAGGTGGCTACGTACGTTTTAAAAAGTGATTGACCCTTTTAGGAATTTTAGCTTTGTGGACGAGTATGGAATTTTTGAACACACAAAACTATTTAATGGTGGCATAAATAACATGTATGCCAAGCAGGGCTGTGAAGTCGGAGTCGGACTGATTTTGGGGTAAAGGAGTCGGAGTTGTTAGAAAAAATGCGTACTCAGACTCTGAATCCGGGCTTCTGTTTTTCTTTAATTCTTACTGACTCTCTTAGCATCAAAAATTAACTACCTAATTGGTTCCATTACACGTATAAAGGTCGACTAATAAGAAAATAAATGCCGTTGGTAACCAGCTGGCTACCGAACTTTCTGGAATCGCTACCCACGCCGTTCCCTAGTTTTGGTTCCATTACACGTATAAAGGTCGACTAATAAGAAAATAAATGCCGTTGGTAACCAGCTGGCTACCGAACTTTCTGGAATCGCTACCCACGCCGTTCCCTAGTTTTGGTTCCATTACACGTATAAAGGTCGACTAATAAGAAAATAAATGCCGTTGGTAACCATCTGGCTACCGAACTTTCTGGAATCGCTACCCACGCCGTTCCCTAGTTTGCTTGATTTGATAACGCACATTGAGGTCTTTAGCTGTTCTCAGCGGAGAACCTCCAATAATCCACAACGTTATTACAAATTTTATTCTGAGAACAATACAAATGAAAGATTTACAATTCATGAAACAACTCCCAAGGCTAGGTGGGAATCGAACCCAAGGTCTGACTTAGATGACACTGCTTCTACCACAGCGCAACCGAGGCCACTATCTTGCTTGTTTTATAACTTTCTTTAACTAATAACTAGTGGCGGATTTACTAGGGGGCGGTGGGGGGCGACCGCTCCCTCTGTAACCGTCATTTTCCGAGAATAATAATATGAAGTTGAAGAAATTACTAGCAATTGCTGCTATTTTAATCAAGTAAATTAGGACTGGACAGGTGCAAAGTTCAAAAGCATGAACATTTGGAGAAAGTTGGGAAACTCATAGGGGGTATTCCCCCTTAAATATTTTAAAAGTCTACAAAACCGATCTATGTTTCCTAGATGTTTGTTTCATAATGTTTTCACTTATTTTCGCCATAAATCCAGAGTATAGGACTCACTCCTATGAGCCCCAAGTCCAAAAAAATGTTCCCGTTGAAAAAAAATTAAAAAAATATATTTGAAGCATTGTATTTTCCATAGCAAAAACCATGTTCACTTATATGCAAAAAATTAGTTTTCAAAGCCCTAGAGGATGGGTGGGGAAGCAATTGACTCCCTGCCCCCCTGGGGGGTTAGGGAGTGTCACTGGACGTGACGGGTCGGGGGAAGACGTAGCAAAAAAGCGTGAACAATATATCAATATATTTTACCGTTTAGCCGTAAATTACCGCAATTAACCCAGGGCAGCCCCCCCCCCAGAACTACATGCAATGTACCAGACAATCCGGTTATTACATCCGGACACTTACTAAGCAAAACTTAGCTTTGCCTTCAATTTACGAGTTGAACCGCACCATGCTGGCTCTCGCTGAAGAGATAAATTTACTTTTCTATCAGTTTGTTGGCGCTCTCAGTTTCAATGAGATGACATTTGCCTCAAGCTCGGTTACTCACTATTCCAGGCTGATGAATCCTAACAAGGACGAAACTGCAGTCTCTGGATGTGATAACTAGGCAATCGAATATACTGCATGCAGTTCTGCCTTAGCCCTGGCTTAAGAGCTATAATCTACTGCTAAATACCCAAGTTTTGCCTTCAATTCACAAGTTGAACTGCACCATGCTGCGGACTCTCGATGGGGTGAACAATTTACTTCATCTACCAGTTTGTTGTCGTTGGCGCTCTCAGTTTCAATGAGGTGACATCTGCCTTCTGCTCGGTTATTCATTGTTCCAGACAGATGAGTCCTAACATGAACGAGACTGCAGTCTCTGGATGTAATAACCGGACTGAATGGTATAATGCATATATTTTACCGTTATTGAGTAAAAACAACCCATCAATCTCTTTTAACAAATTCTGTAAAGCTTGCATAGAATGGCAGAAGTACAGCAGAACTAAGCAACCAAAATTGGGGTAAAAACTTCCCTACACCGCTAGACAAAGCTTTTCAATTCTAATTATAAATATCATTGGGTAATTACCCGGCGATTTGAGTAAAGGTTTCCAACGAAGCGTTTTGAGAAAATGAAAAATTCAGAGACAATGTTATTTTCAATTTTTTCCTTCTTATTAAAGATGGTATACTCCCACTTGTACAGAACTACTACCATTAATGTCACACAAAACTATTTTTAGTCAATTTTGAACACAAACTATTTTTATAACGATAAACGTATCTCGGGACACGAGAGAAATCCAAGTCCCGAAGCATAGTTATAGGATGCTAATACCAACTCAAACATAAATTTTCATTGGATTATTTCAAAGCTAATTTTTTTAATTTAAATTTTAATTTTATAACGCGTTTTTCACATTACTCCTAACGTCTGAAATTTCATCAAAATTATAAAAAAATAGCTAAATATGATACGTAAAACAATCGAAAATAGAATGTTGGAAGTACTTTTTTACAATGTTGTGCTAATGATAATGGAAAAACAAGCCAAAAACTAGACGTTTCCGTTAAAATATGTCCATGTTTCGTTAAAATGTAGCAAATACATTCCACAAAACTAATCAAATAGAGAAATATTTCCTAACAAAATGTTAACAAGCCTCTTAAGTACTCGACATAAAATTTTCAGCAAATTTAAATAATAATTCATTACACTGGAATAGTTTGAATTTTGTAAATACGCCGAAAATTATATTTTTGAGGAAATCAACATTTACTGTTTTACTGTTGCAAATTTCATTATTGAAAGAACAATTTAATTTTCAATACAAATTCACCACAAACAAGGTCTTATGATTTATTTGAAATGATATTAGTATTAAAAAATTAAACATTATATGCATTTTTTACACATGCATTTTTATGTGCATTTTTATATGCTTTTTTTTTTGTACACAAAGGGGGGCGTGGCTCCCACAAAAAGTGTCGTAACTTCACCAGTTTTTCATCGATTCAAAAAATAAAAAAATAAAGTTCAGCTAAAGGTCTAATTTTTAGAAATATGATAAATGAAAAACCGTTATTTTGACCAATTTTTACTCATCTGAAAGCCCCTTATCGCATTTGTGTTACGTAATTTCCGAGACAATTTTTGTCCTCACACTTATTGTTAAACTCTGAAATGAAGTGAAAATCAAACTCATTAGATGCAATTGGGAAATTCGTATGGTTTTCCACATACATTAAATACACTTTAATATTTTCTAATGTTTTAATTTCTATTCTATTGATTTATATCTTCTTTTACATAACAATTAAAAGATGGAAGCATTTTCTCCAGATTACTGAATGTATAATGAGTCATTTATTTTAGGTACTTGCAGCACTAAGGTTTTCTTAATCTCCCCCTTTTTTTACTAGGTGCTTACATTCATGAGAAATAAATTGAAAAATCACCTCAGAAGGTTAATTTGATTTCGGTGCTTAAAAATTTACCTTGATTCTACATCTTTTTAAGAGGTAGTATTTTTAAGGATCAGGCAGTCTAGATAGTTGACATTTTTGATTTTTCTAAAATTTTCAGGATATGTTCCTCATTTAAAACTACTAAACACGTGTTTTTTTATTTTTGCAAAAAAAAAAAAATTCTTTAAGCTTTTGGAGGTCAAAGTTGAACTTAGTTCGTTTTTTTAAGAAAAACATGCCAATTTACATAGGCCAATACTTTTTACTTTAAGAGTGAATCGTGGCACTGGCAAGTATTTTGTGTTCTACTATATCCTCGATATCTGTTAGTATATAATTAGTTGTGGTTGACTCCTTACGCAAAGGTCAGGGGTCACTCAAATATGTACGAAAGCATTTTGTTCTGCAATTTAGACCATCAAAACCTTCTTGTGCCAGCAGTGAGCGACAGTAGTTTTTTTTTTTTTTTTTTTTGGTAAATACATACCAAATAGTAGTGCCCAAAAAGAGAAAGATTGATATGTCTGACATTTGGCGCACTGAAATATTCGACTCTGAAATTGCAGAAATCACAAAATTTCATGATTTTGAAGGTCATTAATTTCTTGCGCCAAGAGTCAGCAGATATGAAACTACCTGGCGATGAAGCCTTTCTTGTCATAGAAACACAATCAGTTAACAGACCTATGGCTACTGTTTCAATTTTTCCATAATTTGTCTCTAAACTTTACTCAACGAGTGTTTTTTTTTTTTTTTGGCGCTCGTGAAAAAATGCCAATTACCTGCTTTTAAGTATTTATTACTATTATTTGCAACAATATTATCATAAATTTTCATAAACTAACTGAAATGGTAACAAAAGATAGCATATACTTGGAACCAAATTGAAAATTAAGTCCATTAACTACTCAGTATGCAATTCAGCTCAAGTACGGTAAGCAAATCATGCGCTTCTTGTTTTTTCTTATTGCTGTGAAAAAAAGGAAAACTCTTTATATAAAACTCACCCATATCTCTATTTGATATAAAATAATATGTCCTACCATACCAAATTTATAATACTAACTTAATATTCTATAATTGCTAATATAGTCATGAACTCAAAACAAATTTTTACTTATTCAATTGTAACCTCTTGCTCAATGCCATTAACGTCATCAAAAACTTCCAGACATGCAAAAAAAAAAAAAAAAAAGAAAGAAAGAAAACGTTGAGGCTTTAATGTACTATCCCTTTTTTGACTTGTAAAGAGGCTTCTGATTTGTGAAGAAATCAATTAAGAAGGTTGAAATATTTTTTTTTTCAAATACGATCGATCTGTTCTCTCATTTCTTTTGATGTGCTTTCTGGAGATGATTTTATACCAGTGTCCTCTCCTTTCATGAAAATAATATAATCGTTCGTCTTTTTTTTTTTTTTTTTTTTTTTTTTTGAGAAAGCCGGTTTTTTTCCTATTGGGAAGGGCCTAACCTCCTTGAAATACATTCAAATTCGAGGTATTTTTTCAAAGTTTTTGATTCAGTTTGGTCAGTACTACACTTAAACAGATTCATAATTCTCAAATGGAATTTCCTGAGTTTGAACAAGTTGCCGATGGAAAAGGGAAGACAAGGTGTTGCAAGAAAAGTCGCTTGACCAAGTAGACAAATAGAAAAGAAGAAATAACAACGTTTGTAGACACGTGTCTCGGCGTTGACGCCTTTTCCAACGCAAAGGAAATGAGCTTATGGATGAAAAGACATCCGACAAAAGCGTATTTCTTCAGTCGGATGCCTTTTCATCCATAAGCTGATTTCTTTTGAATTGAAAAAGGCGTCCCTTGTAACGCCGAAACACGTGTTTGCGGTAATCTGCAATTCGTGCTATTTGACATTGTTATTTATTATTTTACTTTCATTCACAAAGGTATTTATTTAACTTAGACAAATAGAGTTTTTGTTGCATACTGAGTAGTTTATGAACTAATTTTCAATTTGGTTCCAAGTATATGGTGTCTTTTGTTACCGTTTTCGTTAATTTATGAACATTTATGCCAATATTGTTGCAAATAATAGCAATAAATACTTAAAAGCAGGTAATTGGCATTTTTTCACTAGCGCCAAAAAAAAAACTCATTGAACAAAGTTTAGAGTCAAATTATGTAAAAGTTGAAACAGTAGACATTGGTCTGTTAACTGATTGTATTTATATGACAAGAAAGGCTTCGTTTCCAGGTAGTCATGAAAAAGTAATGAAATTTTGTGATTTCTGCAATTTCAGAGTCAAATATTTCAGTGCTCCAAATGTCAGCCACACCAATCTTTCTCTTTTTGGATACTACAATTTGGTATGTACTTAATGAACAAAAAACTACTGTGTGGCTGACTGTTGGGACAAGAAGGTTTCGACGGTCAAAGCTGCAGAAAGAATCTTTTTTTCGTACAACTTAGAGTGACCCCTGACCTTTCCGTAAGGAGTCATCCACAACTAATCATGTACTAACAGATATCGAGGATATAATAGAACACAAAATAATTGACAGTGCCTCGATTGACTCTTAAAGTAAAAAGTATTGGCCTATGTAAATTGGTAAGTTTTTCTTAAAAAAGTGAAAAGTCCAACTTTGACCTCCAAAAACTTAAAAATATTTTATTTTGTGCAAAAATAAAAAAACACGTGTTTAGTAGTTTTACGTAAGGAATATATCCTGAAAATTTCATCGAAATCAAAAATGTCAACTTTCCAGCCTGTCTGATCCTCAAAAAAACTGGCTCTTAAAAGCTAGTCTGTATGTAACAATTTTCCTAAATTATTACCATGTCACATTTAAAGTATCCCTTATTATAACGATATTTTTTTCAAATTCAGCAAATTCGATTGATTTGTATAAACTATATTCAAGCATCAAGTCCTATTTTATCAAAAATGTACAAAAATGCATCTTCATCTTTTATGCAAATACTCTGTTTCCTCCCAGCACTTATTTTATTCTCAACTCCTATTGATAAAATTCATTTCAGGGAATCGATATAGAGATAGATTTTAAAGAGATAACTTAACAAAACATATCAAAAAATACCGAAAGTCTGATGACCTAATATTTCTTAAATTAAAAACATTGTACTAAGTTCAGTGCACTCTGCGGGGGAGGAAACAAACCGTACATCTTCAGCGTATTATCTTAAACCAATACTCGACCTAGATGTCACTTTTCCGAAATATTTTCCGCACGCATAAGCTCGACTCTTCCGAAAAATGAAAGCAACGACACTCATAAATATGCTGTCAGGAAATTTAATTCAGAGTTAATTAAAGTGAAAGGTGAAATTTATATTATGTTCAGCCGAATCGCGTTTCTTAGAGTTGATAAGATAACTAAGAATTACTTAATTATGCGAAAGTTCAAGCTTCATGGTATCCTTTTTTTTTTTTAATTTGTAACTTGGTAATGTACATTCAACCTCTCAAATTTCTGGTCGATTCCGGAAAACGTTCATCAAAAAAGTATTAAAGCTAAAAATTATTGGAAAGTAAGATGAGAACATGCGACTAAAAAGGAAGAGTTCAACTTTTGTTCAGAACTTTTAAATGTGCCTATTTGTGTAATTGCCGGCAAATGCAACTAAATAGGTACTACGACTATTTGCGTATTACAGTGCGTGCACTGTTAAAAATTTACGGTAATTGTTACTGGCATCCATGTTGCCAGTAACTATTACCGTAAAAATCAAATGTTACTGTAAAATTTTACGGTATCCTCGGTAGGCCACAGCAACCAGTTGGCGCTGGGATCGCTTATTTCTCCGGTATAAATTACCGTAAAAATCAGCTATGCGTTAGTCCGTCATTTTACAGTAACAATTACGAGAAAATCTTCCTGAATTTTTAAGAGTGTGTAACACCAGCAAATGCGACTAAAAAGCTAGAATGCAAGTTTTGTTCAGAGTTTTTAAATGTACCTATTTGAGTAATAGTCGAGATTTCCAAAAAACCTTACTCTCCCTTGTAGTTTCTTTCTAATATTCTGAACACAAAGCAGAAGCGTTTTAATATTATTAACTGCTTCAAAAACTTCAGCGTAGACTTGCTTGGTTTCAGCGCTGAAATTATTAAAGGGACCAGAAGTTGATGTCGTTTTTCTACATTCCTTTTAAAACGAGCTGATGTGCGCATCACATGACTTCCTTTTACTCCAATTTAAAGATAATAGTGCCTCGGAGTGAGCAAAAAAAAAAAAAAAAAAAAAAAAAAAAACACTTTAAATAGTTTCATTCCAAGTCTGCTGCGAACCGAAGCAAAGAAAACGTTTAATACAGATAAATTTTCACAATATTGGCAGTTTTAATGTGATTCAATGGTTAACTTTCTAAATATGGCCAAATTGAAACCAGATTTAAAAAAATGTAAAAAATTAATTTGAATTTTGACATCTTGAATTCAAATTATGTTTTTCGCAATCACGAGTGTGTGTGTTTGTGTGTGCGTGTGGGGTATGTGTGTTTGTGTGTAGGGGGTATGTGTATGTGTGTATAGGCATGTGTGTTTGTGTCTGCGTGCAGGTATGAGTGTGTGGGTAGTTCTGTGTCAATGTGTGTGTATGTATGTATAGGTGTCTGTATATATACGTGTGTGTGTGTGTGTGCAGGTGTATGTATGTATAGGCATGTGTGTTTGTGTCTGCGTGCAGGTATGAGTGTGTGGGTAGTTCTGTGTCGGTGTGTGTGTATGTGTTTGAATGTGTGTTTGTGTGTGTATGTGTTTGTGTACGTGCGTGTATGTATGCGTGTAAGTGTAGGATATAGACGCAACCTGGAGACGGCTTTCGCTAGAGGAGCAGCATCGTGAGGAGCCGGTCGACGGTGATGCTGCGGAGGGTGCCGGTGGGAAAATAAAATGATAGGAACGCCAAAAACGGTCAAGTGAGAACAATAAGCAATCGTGATTGCTCAAAAAAAAAAAAAAAAAGCGCCAAATTTGTCACCAAGTTGGCGACAAAACTTGGCGACCAAAAGCTTGACTATATATTGCCAAGTGTTTGCCAAATTATAGCACCGCTTGAGTTTACATTGAAATTAACAATGATTTTACCCCAAAAGGGTGTAAAAGACCCCCTTTGGAACATCCGAATGCAACCAAAAGAGAAGGTGCACAGCTGGAACCCACTTGGAGTATATGCAAAATTTCAGCTTTCTAGGACATACCGTTCTTAAGTTATGCGAGACACATGCGCACATATATACAAGTACATACATTATTAATACGGACGTCCCGAGAAAACTCGTTGTAATTAACTCGGGGATCGTCAAAATGAATTTTTCAGGTGTCTATACGTTCTTAGGCATGTATCCACGTGTGGTCGGTTTGAAAAAAAGAATCAATATTCATTCGGGGACGAGCAAAATGGAAATTAAGGCCGATTTTTGAGTGAAAATTTTTTCGCGAATACAATACTTCCTTTTTTGTAAAAGGAAGTAAAAAATACATGTGTAACAAGTTTCAAATCTTTAATCAATGTCAAAATAACTTTCGTTATTCAAAACCTTTTGCTATATAGTGTAAAATTTTTCCAAACCGGAATCGATAAGTATAAAGTGGTTTTGAAGCATATGAAGTGACTGTAAAGCATATATGTGGCATTCAAAGCTAAAGTGAATCAAGTCCATTTCGACTCTACCCAGTTGAGCTCTGAACGCCTCATTTAGGAACGTAACATTTAATTGCCCTAAGCTACCACGTTCAGAGCTAAAAAAAAATCAAGTCAAAATGGACTTGATCCACTTTAGCTGTGAATGGCTAATATATGGAGTGGTATTTTTGATATCAGCCAACTTTCAAGTTTTTTTTTTTTTCTCAAATATAGAGCCCGTTAACATTGACCAAAAAGCCGTCTCGTTGCAGGTACTTTAAGACTACGATGAAGGAAGGGAAAACAAGCGGATCTTTGAACTTAACAGGTGAGAAGCGGGATAGCTCAGGAGGTATTGGAAAACCTAAGGCGTATTGCTAAAAGGTGAGGTAGGGTGGAGAAAAAGAGGTATTAGTCAATTGTAGGTTACAATGTAAACGGTTGATGTTGCAAATTCTTGTACTCGCGTCCACGGTTTAAAGCGATCGGTTTAGATGGAAATCAGATGAGGCAAATTCGAGCCTGTTTATTCCAGTCCTTAGAGCAGGAATTAAAATGAAGGGAGCAAGTCCAATCACTGGCTTAGCAAAAACTCACCCAAATATCCCAAGTCACGTGACTCAACAGCGACGAATGGTTGGTACGTTTAGCGTGCAACAAGCGAAAGAAACCTGATTTCTTCCAATGTTGTGCTTTTAAATCTATCACGTGACTTGGGGTCTCTTCCATTTTATCTCTTCTTAATTATTTCTGCGACTGTCAACAGGAAAGGCTAAAGCATGATTATGTAAGACTACTCTGCTCAAGACGAGCCAGGAAAAAAATATTGAACTGCAATAGGTGGTTCGGCCTCCATACATGTTCGACATTGCGCCGTCTGATCTCTCATTATTCCGATAGCTAAAACACTTTCTACATGACGAAAAATTGAAAATTTGGCTGATATCCGAATGGCTCTATCCCCAGATATCTTGCTTCCAAAAAGTATTAATTTTATCAATTCGGTAATGAAAATTCGCTCACTAGATGGTAAAAGGTTTTTGATAACGAAGGAAACTAAGCCATTGATTCAAAAATAAAAAAATTTTATTTATATTTTAACTTACTGTAAAAATAAGTAAAAAAGTAAAACAAATTTAGAAACAAAATAATAAAAAAAACATTACTTTCCGATTAATACAAGAAATCTACCTAAAGTCTGACCTCTAGTACAAGTAGATCAATAATCCGTTAAGAGAACAAATTATTCTTTCTTACCGACTGATATATTATATATATATATAAACAGAAAAAGGGTATTAATTACCTTTAAACATTCATATCCTTAGCTGAAGCGATTATTGTATCTTGCCACTAGGTAATGCTTTCAAAAACAAATGGCTCCCCACTGTTGCATTAGATTTTACTTATTCATTGCTCGTGATAGTAACTTATTGTTACCATTACGTTCAACAGCTTCCAAATATCCCTTTAAGCTCATTCTACAGCACTAAATTGTTGACTTAGGCATACGTTCACTCATTTATCACGTGCCTTATATTACCGTCAAATGTTGTAAGTATCAGAATGAAGATAAACTTTTAAGAGGCTCAAGTATAATGTTAATAATATTTGGTTTCAGTGAATATTTATATTCAATGAACATTAAATGAAAGCAGTTATCTTGGAACTTTTCAATAATTTTCTTTTGATGTGGTTTTAGGCTCTACATAGCATTTTAGAAGCCAAACATCAATTGATCTTGAAATTACAAAGCTAACATTTTAATATTTACACAAAAAGGAATTCTAAATACAATAGAATAGCTGAAAAAGTTAATGTTATGCTGCAAAACTTTATTCTTTCCACAAAAGTTGAATCAGCTTTTATTATATTATGACTTCTGTTGAGTATTTAATTACGGCATTGACGTTCAATGAAGAAAATGGAAATTAAATGAAAAATTAAAACTTCATTTCACTGCATTTACTTTTCAATTGCTTAGCGGAAATTCAATAGCAATTATCATCAAGTTTAGCTTTTATACGAATTCTATGTATGAAATCGCTAAGGTTGTCGGTTTTTCTTTGTCTAGAATGGACCAAATGCAGTTTTTTAAAATAGTCTTGAAAAAAAAAGAAGCATTTGCATTAGTTATCTCGAAGTTTTTAGTTTTGTCACTTACCTCACTTAGCTTCTGAGTGCCTCATATGTTCCTGAGTGATTTTCTATGTATAAAAAAAAAAACCATTTCATTCTACAACCAATTATATTTTTGTCTAAGTATCGTCTGCTGTCCAAACTATCTTCATGCTCAGCAAATGAATCTAGAATATAAAATATTATTGTCTAATGTAAATAATCGTATAAAAAATCAACTTATTTTACTTTTCCAAGTTGGTTTTAAAATTATTAAGTATCTTCTGCTGTCAAAACTAACCAACAGGCTCACTTAGTAAATATAGAAAACAGAAACATATTACGGTTTACGCAGTTTTAAATGTCTGAAATTTTGAAGATGGTATTAATTTTTCGGAAATCAGATCTGTTACATTTGTATTTATAAAATAAAGCAGCAGCTAAGTCTTTATGACGAAAGAAAGAAGATGTTTTCAATACTATTTAATATTACACTAAGCGCCTTTTTCTAAGCTATTTTTTTCGTATCTGTGCAGATACTCCTAAACATGAATAGTGATATTCACTTACGGGGAAATTAAGCGAGTATGTGAAAACGTTATTGATGAGAGAATTTGTCGTAACTACATTCATTAATTTTAAATAAAGACTTTTACAAAAATACGCACTTGTGTGGGTTATATCAATCATTTTTGAAACGACTACCGGGAGTTGAACATTAAGATGTGTCACAAATAAAAGAAACGAGTGGTAAAACTTTAATCATGAATTTCTCATTTTGAGCTCCACTGCAGATACGACTTTTGTGCTTAGCACGATAGAAAACTTTATAACACATGAAATGGGACATCAAAAATGTGTTACTTTTTTTATTGATTTTACATCGTACAAATTTAAAATTAATTATTTTACAAAGAGTTCTTCATAATACATAGTTCCACCATATTCAAGGAAGTAAAGACATAGAGCACAAAAAGAAATGACATAAATCAGTCACAGTCCATTACTGATGCTTGTATTTACAATTATTTTTACCACTTCTATTTCGAAAAGAGTTTCAGAAATAAATTAGACTCGTCTAAACCGTAAAATGAAGGTAAAAATCGTGGGCCTTTTGCCAATATATTCAAGATAGTCTTTCACTTTTGGAGAACCAAGCTGTTGGATCATTTTCTTCTGAAGCAAGAAACTGGATTGAAGTAGCAAGGATGATATCGAATTTGACGTTTCCTCAGAGCGTTTAAAAATTCAATCTCCGATGGTGAGAACGGTTTCTGGAAATTTCTGCGCTTGAGAGAGCTTTCTAAATACTGGCGATAGACGCCATCGTCCTGTTGGGAGAGAAAAAAAGGAATGAATTAAAAATGAACGTAATTTGGCACTTAAATTTCATTTTTGTTGGCGGTTTTATGAACTGAGGCCAAAATCAAATTGGCTCCAAATCTGATCAACAGACTGACTTTTTATTCTTTTCATTATTTTCTGAGACTTAAAAGTTATCAAAAAATAACCTTCGATGACTCTACCTACCCCTTGGAGCAAGTGAAACTAAACACTTATCAGTAGTAGTTCCCATCAGGGTTCATTTGTATATGGTTGACCCTCCAAAATCCTAACAATATTATGTCCGAGAAGGATAACAAAAGAATTTTTTCCCCTAGAAATTTTTGCCCTTTTTTAATTGCTGGAAATATTTTTTTCCGATTTTATATTCCATTCATATTTAAACATTAACTCATTTATTTTTCAATAACCAGGTAGTCACTCTTCTTGCGTTCCTAAATCTGATACTCAAATGTACCTTAAATTATTTTTAAAATTTACAATCCACAATTTGTGGTACTAAATTTCGCATATTTAAATATATAAAGCAATAGTGTTTAATTTATTTGATTATTTAAAGAATCAAGGTACACCATTTTAAAGTTTGCCCAAAGTTTTTCATGTTACTTTACTGGCCTAGGAATTAGTTCAATCAGCAATTATAAAAAGAAGGAATTATTAATCTACTGTACAACAGCACTGTTTATTCTCACCATTTTGTTGGGTTCCTTGAGTATTTTGTTGGTCAGACTTTCTTGCTGTTTCTATTACAATTTGGAAGTTCAAAACTGAGGTATGTAACATTTTTGCTATTACTCTCTTAGGTAACATTTCTGTTTTGTATTTTAAAAACAAATAACTCTACCCCAGCAGAGTGTACCTGAATTAAGACGTTTGAATACAAACATAGCTTTCTTAATCTTAAATATAACTCTAGGCGTAGGTTGCAGACCTTGTGTAAGAAAAATGTCCCACTCCAAGTAAAAAAAAAATCGCTTTCCTAGCATTTTATGTACCAGAAGAGAGACGTTATAGACACGCATTTATTTTTAAAGAGTTTGATTGGAAAATGTCAGGTTTTTGGAGAATCATCCATATAAGCTTTGATTATGTTTCTTACATTACTACTTGAAATATAGTTCGATTACTTACGTACATAAAAACACACAGATTTTCCCCAAAGTCGTGCAAATTATTTGCAGTATTACCTTGAAACATAAATCCATCTAGGGTCATTCCATATGAAATGACCAAAAGTTACAAAAAAAGTGTGGTTCTTCATTGTTTTATAAATTTCTCATTGGTGTTTGGTTAATCCACTAGTTTTATCTTTTAGGCTGTTTGCTTATCTGGCTCTTAGCTTTTGTCGGATGCCTTTTCATTCATAAACTCATTTTTTTTTTGCGTTGGAAAAGGCGTTCCTTGCAACGCCGAAACACGTCTCCGCAGTAATCTGCAATTTGTGCCTTTTGACGTTGTTATTTCTCAGTTTACGAAAGCAATGTTTAAGTCTTGCTGAACTTACAATAAATACCCATAACTAATGAAAGTATACTTTATTTCAAGTTACCCTAGTAACAAAAATGTGCTGAATGCAATAATTAAAATTTAGTATTATCTAAGAAAAACACTTCAATATGTTACGTAAAAAAGATTGAGTAAATTACGGGCATTCCCTCATGTTCAAACAAACATCTAAAATAGTGGAAAAAAATGGAAATTTTGGAATTTTTTGATTTTTTAAAGTACGATTTCATCATCAAAGAATTCAAAAACAATTACTAAATTAGACCAGACAGCCATTTATAAATAGTTTTTCAATCTAAATCATTCTTGCTGTTATTTTTTCATTAAAAGAGCTAGAAGAGTAATTTGAAATCTGAAGTAAATTGGCAAGTTTTCAATCTTTAATATTTCAGATTCTAAAAATAGCTCCTAATAAATTTTACTTTCCTCTTTCATAACAAAGATTTGTTAATAGAATGAGGAAATATTTATTTTTTAAATGTACTTTTATAAATTACGGAGTTATTGAGTCACAAACTGGCTGCCATGAACTCAAAAAATTTAGGCCTAGCTAAAGCATCAATTTCTAAATTCAGTAACAAAGCAACAGACGGTTTTTAAACTTTCATACTTTGCATTCCCTCATAGATATGCATGATTAACCTAAATAAAAATGTTCATTGAAATCTGTGACATGTCAGCCACAACTGATTTGTGCGTTTCACATGTAATGACCCTCTAGCTAAACCACTGAAAATGTTCATAAACTTAATTTTTTTTTTTTCGTAATATTTTCTTTCTATGCAGAGTTAGGCGAAAAAATAAAATAATAGCATATTACTTTCTTCTGTATCCTTTGGGTGTAGAAGGAATTGAGAACACACCTTGACAAAAATGATGCGTTCATTTACAAGCCCGCTTATAGGCATTTTCCCAATGAATTAAATACAGAATCAGGATACGTAGATTTAGCAAAGCGATTTTCGCAACAATAGGGAAGTTGCAACCTATTAAATGTTCATATTTTGGCTATTGAATATTGTTAATTGACCCTCAAAACTAAAAAATTCACCATCGCCGAATTTTAAAACACCGTGGTTGATTTTTAATAATTTTTTAAAAATGCACGCGCAAAAGTGAACGTCACGAGCCTACTGAAACGTCACGAGCCTACGTCACAGGGCGCGAATGCGCAGTCTTCCGCCGAAGATCCCTTGTTTTCGTTAGGAACATTTTGAGCGCGCTGATATATTTTTTTTTAGAAATTCAATAATAATTTTGAACACACTATGGAGATCGGATTCGTTAAAGCACAATCTAAACAATCTTCCTCAAGTAACACCAATGAGATATTCGAATATTTTCGAGAGGATGAGAGGTTTAATGTTCCAGAAACGAGAGGAGTTAAATGCGAGGAGAAAGCCTTTTACGTTTCGTCTTCGAAGTCGAATGCATGACCTTCGCTTCTCCCCTATCGGAAGAGGGGATGACGTCACTTCCTATGCCATTTGACGTCACAAGAGCTTGAACTTTAAAAATTAATTTAAAAAAAACTACTTATCGTATCGCAAAAATTTTTTCAACTATGATGTTCATACATGTTACTCTATCATATAAAAATAAAATTGAAAAATCGAAAACTTCCCTATTGAACTTTTCTCCTGTTTCCGATCAGTCACGCGTAGTCGAAATAACATTCGATTCATTATTCAAACCCGTCACGTGATCGAGTCGAAAACGATAGTGAGGAACGAAAATTGGACAGATTGATCCCAAACCATGCTCGCTTTTAATATCAAAGAATAGAATAAGCGCAACAATAGTAAAACACCCACCTTCATCCATTGATTAATATTCTTTGGCTCAGTATTCCTAAACCACACACCAATTGCGGCGCTCCAAATGTGTTGATTCAAGATTCATTTAGCTTTAATTTATCTTAACCATACCTAATTTGAATTTTATTCTGAAAGTTTCGAAATAATAATAATAAACTATTTTGCCTTTAGCCATAAAAAGCAGTTACAAGCATTACGTAGACTTTTTTTTAATGCTTATTTTGTATTTTTTTTTATAGTTTTATAAAATGGATGGGCAGGTGAATAGATAGATACAAGTTTATGATCTGAAACGCAATTTTCCACCCTCCAGCATGGATACTAGGTAGCACAGTTAATGATTGCAGTTGGAATTGCTGGTTCAGAGAGCAGTTAGCCGTCACGCGCAGTAGGGAGGATATCCTTAGTCAGGCCACCTTAGTCAGGTGCGAAGGTATTCTTGTGCCACTGAGAGATGGCGGACTAATTGGAAGCGCAAATAGAACACTTCATTTTTTAATAAATAGAATCGGCGAGAACGGGCAAGCACTCTAGTGCTTTTACTGCTGGCGCGTTCTCGCTGATCCTACCAATTACAAAATAAAGTGTGCTGCTTCCGCTTCATGTGCCATCTCTCCGTGCCACCGCTATATCAAAGAGCAACCTTCTTTTTCTATATTTATTTATTTATTTTTCGTTTAAGTTCTTTCAACGAATTCCATTTAAGTTCATCATAAATAATATTTCAGTACATTATTGTTACGACTCTAAAATTGCAAACACTGTAATTTTTTACTTTCATCTCACAATTTTTACTCTCGCTGACGCGGCCTGAACGGATAGTTCAGTGTCAGTCAATAGTGACTGACGCGACTACTAACATGATGATAGCAAGAAACAGGCTGTCAGGATTGACAGCCTGAATCAAACAAAAGCGTATTTCGTTGCAATCAACTTTTAAAATGTCCACTGAACTACGCTCTCCAAATGTGTCGAAGCTCCAAATGCTTCGTCGTTACCTCATAGTTAAGAAATTAATTTAAAAAATAATCTTCAAGCCCCTTTTCGAGCATACCCGAAAGCCTAGAAGGGAGGAGTGGGTGGAAGAAGTATTCTAGAGACACACTCGACTTTAAGGACAAAAGATTCGAGTGAGTCATATGAAAAAAAAAAAGTTTTCAATATTGTAGCACAAAATTTGCATTTTTACGAAAGTGTACGTGGTATAGATATATAAATTAATCTGATGTGAAAGATAAAAGTTTTGGGAAAGCAAAGTAACAATTTGAAGTTAATCTATCTTATTTTTTCTGAAAAGAATAAGCAAATGAATAAATTTATAAAAAGCAAGCATATTTTGGGAGCTTTTTAAGATGGGCTGTTTTTGGGAAGGAGCACGCTTTAGTTCCTGCATGATTCACCTGTGTGTTACATAAGTAATGCGAATAAATTCATAAAAAAAATCATTTATTGAATATATTCGTACAAAGAATCGAAATTCTTCAAAATAGCTTCCTCTAGCGTCGATACACTTCTGGAGGCGTTTTTTCTATTCTTGGAAGGTATCATAGAAAGCCTTTTCTGGAATGCCCTTTAAAGCCCATGTAACATGCGCCTGGTTGCTTTCAAACGTGTCCCAATGTTTTCCTTTCATCCCTTTTTAACCGAGGAAACAAAAAAAAAAGTCAGCGGGAGCCAGGTCAGGACTTCAGGGAGGCTAGGGGACCAATGGGGCATGAGTTCTGACCAGGAAGTCGTTGACTAGGAAAGCGCTGTGACGCGGCACGTTGTCGTGATGAAGTTTCCACGCGTCCTTTTTGTAGCTTTAGCAGCGCGCGATCCTCCTTTTCAGTATTTTGAGCACTTCTAAGTAGAAAGCCCAGTACTAATTTATTTCGATTCATCCTGCCATGTTACATAAACTCAAAACGGGGATCGCACGTCCTGACTCTCCGGCAGCTCGCAGCCGAATGAGATAGTGCGCTTTTTGAAGCTAACACGCTAACACCTCCTTCAGATAGCCCAGTAGGTTAGAACACGCTGCGCCGTACCGTTACGTCAGAAAAAAAAAATGGTCCAACATGCCATTTCCTTCATACTCCTTAGTAGTTAAGTCAACGTATTCCTTACTGAGAGACTGTTGTATTAATTGGGTCCTTAGTTCCTACAGAAATTGACAGAACTGAACAAAAAAAAAAAAAAAATAAATCTTGAACCTGAGAAGAATTTTTGTTGACATGGAATGAACTTGAGTACCGTTCAGATGTGGTTCGGGTAGCAAATAGTGCACACAATGAACATTGGTATCGAAAGGTTTTTGCTTTCTGTTTAGTAAAATGATTACACATCTCACATTACATTTTTCTTACTGTAGCAGTTGCTTTCAAATACATGTTTTTCTTTTTTTTTATGATGTCAAAAAATTCGTGAGCCTGTGAAGCGTTATGGCGCAAACCGCATATTCATACGCCAATTGGCTTTTTTTCTATTAGTTTTTAAAATGACTTTTCGGATATCCTCTATAACTAAATATATTTATACCCCATTTTGCTAAAGCATTTTTCAAGACTTAAAAGTTCTCCTTGACATCGTTTCGAGGAAACTAACTTCGGGGGAGCGAAATATACGAAAACTGCAAAGGCCAAATTAAGGCTCAAATCTATGAAAACTGAAGATTGAAGGTGCGCGGGAAAGAAAAGATGTCTACAACTTTGATTTTTTTTAACCTTTAGAATGTTTGACATTTTGAATTTGAAAAACATTTACAAAATATTCAAAAGTAGTATTTTAAAAATTCCAATTGGTTTTCCTCCTATTTTCCATGATGATAAATTTTTATTGGAATTACAAAGCATGAAAATATGTTGACTAAATTTTTGAAGTGGACATAAGATTTTTGTTGCGTGAATTACGCGTATATTTCTGCTTCCGGATATCAACTTATCATGGAAGACTGTTAACATGTCCGTAATCTATGATGTATCATCTGTAGATGAATGTAAAAACAACACTTATTGCCGTGAAATTTGGCACAGAGATAGCCCGAAACCTAGAACGTGTCTCTTAACAGCGTAATGTTTCTCTTTATTGTCTTTCTTTTTCATTTCAAATGCGGTAAAGAAAACTTTTAATTTATTTTCAAAGACAACGCTAATACAGATATTTTTCCTTCAATTCTCAATTCTGCCGTTGACGCAGAGGCAGAACGGTAAAAAAAAAAAAAAAAAAACACTTGCTTTATAGCAGAATAAAAAGCAAACGGCTTTTGACCTCAACTTTTAGCCCTAAATCAAGAAATATGCCGGTAGAAATAATCGATAGAGAAATCTGAATTCGAGTTAACTGGTGGGAAGGAGCAACAGGAAGGGAGGGACACTCATAATCAATAAAATATGTTTTTTATGCCATTGAAGTGGCTTAAAAAGTAGCACGTGTTGTGAGTAAAACAAATACTATCACTAGTTTTACACTATTGCCAGCTATGTATTAGGTGCCATAGCTTATGTTTAAATAACTTTTTTTTTTTGAATTGCATAACCTGTGGAAAATGACTTTCATATGTTACAGTTTATGGGGGGACGGGGACTTCGAATCAAGACCACGAACTTCAACACACTACCTTATAGCAGTAAATCTTAATGAATATCCCCAGAGGACGTCTCCTACTCGAAAAATTATTTCCTTTTTACTTCCTTTTACAAAAAAGGAAGTATTGTATTCGCGAAAACATTTTCTCTCAAAAATCGGCCTTGATTTCCATTTTGCTCACCCCCGAATGAATGTTGAGTTTATTTTTCAACTCGACCACACATGGATATATGTCTAGGAACGTACAGACACTCGAAATATCCATTTTGACGATCCCCGAGTTAATGACAGCGAGTTTTCTCGTGACGTCTGTATGTACGTATGTATGTGCGTATGTATGTCGCATAACTCAAGAACGGAATGTCCTAGAAAGTTGAAATTTGGTACTTCGACTCCTAGTGGGGTCTAGTTGTGCACTCCCCTTTTTGGTTGTATTCGGATGCTCCAAAAGGGGTCTTTTGCCCCTTTTTAGGGTGAAATCATTGTTAATTTCGATGTAAACTCAAGTGGTGTTATAATTTGGCGGACACTTGGCGATATATCGCCAGTCTTTTGGTCGCTAAGTTTTGTCGCCAACTTGGCGACAAGTAATTGAAAAAAAGACCAAATTTATTTTTATTTTCTTTTTTAATCTGGTTTCAAATTGGCCTTTGTTGGTGATATTTAGAGAGCAAACTATTGAATCATATTAAGACTGCCAATAATGAGAAAATAACATTAAATTGGAGTAAAAGGAAGTCATGTGATGCACACATCAGCTCGTTCATTAAAGGAAGAAGCTCCGCGAAGAGCTATCATTTTCTTTATTATTTAGCTTTCCCCTTGGCGCGATATTTCTTTGTCTATTGTTGGCCATTATTTGTTTATTTACGTCAACTTTAGTAAAAAAAAATTTCGCCAAAAAAGCGATAAATACTATTCTAGCTCCATTGAAATTCAGTAGGATGACTAATTGTGACGTACAATCAAATAAAAACTTGCTTCATGTTGGTGGCTGTGAAATAACCCGATGTTTTCTCGATTACATGTATATTCCAGCGCAATATGTCTCATGGCGCGGGAAAAATGGCGAGCAATTCCTATGCCGGTAATCTGGATCGACTGGGACTATACGTTACTACTGGGACTATACGTTAGGACTATACAGCCTGAGTAAAAACTTTAAGGCCAGAATTTTTTTTTGTGAAAACGGGAAAATGAAATTAAAGGGATTTTAATAGTATTGTATTATTAATTATGGATGTTTATTGGTAAGAAATAACGCAACAGACAAGATCTGTTAAGTATGCAATAACGAGAAAAACAGTGGTTTCTTCAAAGTTAGTATTTCAGCTCGAGTAAAAACTTTAAGGCCACTAGTATTTCTTTGAAACTACATGTACATATACTGGAATAAATATCAAAGCAGTTAACAAGATTGTGGAAACTCTTCAACTTGCAGTTTTGTCATTAATTACTTCTAAGTTTTGGTCCCCTTTGGGGAGATATCGAAAGCCAAGAACTTAACTGTTCATGAAAGAGGGCAGATTGCAGCTTTTTCTTCAACGAGGTTGAGCAGGCGTACTATTGCGAAAAAAATAGGAAGATCGAAGACTACAGCCAACATTTTTTTTTATTATTGAAACACAATTACGGTAAAAAGAACATCCGAAAAAGACCTAGAGCTTTGTCCTCGCGTGATGGAAGAAGAGTTTGGAAACTTACATCACCTGAAAAGTACTCAACAAGGAAATTTATTCAGACGATAGGTTTAAATGTTTGTCAAAAACAATAGATAAACCCAATTAAAAAGTGTAGAGATTTTATTTATGCAGAAAAACTGCCTAAGTCTCGGTTACTGAGTAGGCACAACGTACAGTGTTCGAACTTTAGCCAGGCAGGAAATCATGACATGGGATAACCAATGGACACAAACAGTTTTTTTTTTTTTTTTTTTGACGAAATGAAGTGACATTTGGATGGACCAGACGGATGGAAGAACTACTGGCATGATTTTCTAAAATCAAAATAAATACTTCTTCAAACCCCAATTAGCTGTGTCATGACTTGAGAGTGCTTCGCTTACAATGGTGTGAACTCGGTAGCGTCTGTTTCAGGTAAAATGAATTTCCTAGCATATCAAAATGTCCTCGCAAGTCATCTTTTACCAAATGCTAAATTTATTGCTGTAGAAAATTGGAAACATCAGCAAGACAATGCATCTATCCATTCGATTAACAGTGCAAAAAATTGAGTTCAAGTCAACAATGTTGAAACTTCGAAATGACTAACTAAGTCTCCAGATCTTAACCAAGAAGAGTTTATGCAAATGAGGGCTATTTTAGTTCATCAATCGTGCTGAAATCAACTATGGAAGATGAATGAAATAAAATACGCCCGAAATTTTGCCAAAAACTAGTTTCATTCATGAAAACAAGAACATTTGAAGTAATTTAAAGATATGGCTCCTAAACAAGCTCATAAATGTTTATATTTTTGTCCTCACATGCTTTTAACTATGATGGTCTTAAAGATTTTACTCAGGTTCAAATATTGTTCTGTAATATTTTCGGCTAATGAAATACTTACAAATGAACTTTGCCTCTTTTACTCGTATTCGGGGTTAATAATCACCACTCAAATGATTTTTTGATCCTAAGTTTAAGATGTAGCCAATTTCTCAAAAAGTGTAGTGACCTTAAAGTTTTTACTCAGACTGTAGTTGTGTTAAAGAGCTAATGGCGGATGAACTTGAAGCGGAAACAGTTCTCTTCGTTTTGTAGTAGGAAAGATTTGAGAAAACGGGCAAGCAATGAAAACTTCACTGCTTGCATGTCCTCGCTGATTAAAAAAAAAATGTTGCTTTCAAATTATTGGAACATGATATAATAACTCCGAGTGAGGCGATGGGTCACTAAAAGAAAACACAAGAAACATCTGTTCGTTCAGTTTCCCGCCGTATAATTTGTTTGAAGAAAGAGAATTCTAAGTGTCATTTCTATAACATTTATTACAGTGCATTTCACAGGATATAAAATTTCGTTAAGAACATAACATATTAAAAACTAGTGTAAGCGGCAGAAGAAAAGTCTAGAGAAAAATTAAGTTAGAGAAAGAGCTACGTATCCAGTCTTTGGACCGTTTAGTGAGCGTAATGAAGGAGTGTTTCGAATGATTTGTGATGCTCTGAAATATTATTTATTTGTGAAGTCAGAAAGGAAAATAACGGTACTACGCGTGCTGGCTACAGCCGAATTTGTTTAAGTCCAAACTTAAAAATATTAGATAATATGGATTAACTTGTTTGCGCATCCACGCATCTTATTAGAGTAGAATGAAAAAATCTAGAAAATGGTTCAATAAATATCGAAATAATTTCACTTACGAGATAGGCCTTGCAATCATATGCCAACAATTGTTGACCAGTTAGCCGTAAGAATCTTGCCCTGAGTATACCACAAGAAGGTAACTCTAGGTTGTACCCGCAACGTTGTTGTTTTATATGATCAACCCTAATACCAAATTTGTGAGGTAAAAGAACCAATAATTAGAAAACACACCAGTATCGTTGCCCAAAGCTCCACGGAATCAACTCAGAGTTTACAAGGAACTGGTGTGCAAGACCACTTTTACGGTAATGACTTCGGTATTTCTTACTCTTTTCTTGTCTTGTATTTCTTTTGTGTGTTCTTATGATGTCTCTGTTCTTATTGGCCTGTTATTTAATATGCCTCGCCATTGGAAATAAATAAAACGAACTCATTTAAAACCCAAAAAACAACAAAGAAATGAAATATATATCAATAAAAACAAGGAAAATTGTTTTAGAATCATTTTCTGTTTAACATCGCAGTAGGAAGAGTGCATAAACCTTGACACCTGTGAAAAGAACTTGAAAATTCTTTCTGACCAACTGTTCATGAAAGATCAAAGAGGTAAGAAAAATAGTTATTTGAAGATTGGATGTAATCGCATGCAAATTGAAAGAAAGCGGAGTAGGGGTGAGAGCAGATGAAAGACGAAAGTAAAAAACACAACTTATATATACATATAAAAAGTGTACGTGCGTGTGTATGGATAGTCTCTTGTCCACAGCTTACATCGGATCTTTGCCACATTTGGCACAAAGGTTCTATGATTCTCAGATAACCATATGGGGAGTTTTATCCTCCCTAAGGAGGTGAAATTCCCCATCGGGAGGACCTTAAGGGTGGTTTCAGGTAATTCGTGAAACGGGATGTTTATACCAATTAATAACAATGACTGAAGTTTTGGTATTAAAAAAATCCAAAGAGGTTTTAATTTAAATTTTGAGTCATAAAGTTGCTCTTGTCCACACGTTGACGTGAAATTTTATCCCACTGTTTCCCTTTTATTTAAGACTGAGTGTTGCATATGCAGCGTTTGATACACCTTTTATTCTCGAGGAAAACCGTGCAGTGCCGGGCAAAGCAGCTAGTATTTTATAAAAATGCCCATGGTGGAATTTATGCATAGTTACCAGTGCGCCTCTGCTTCGGGATTTGAACGCAAGCCAATTCAAAATTATTGAGGCACTTGACGTCCAGTCGGTTCCTTTGTACTTGAATACGGATACAGATGTAACCACAATGCAGTGTCAAGCACAGAATTGTTTAAATATTCCCACCTTATCAATGAAGTGCGACACATGCAGAATTTCGGATAGTGCAGTTACTTCAATTGCCAGCGCTGGTCGCATGTAGTAGACAGCAGTAAGATTCGTGGGCAGCCGAAAAAGATTCAAAATGCAGTTGGAAAATTTCACAAAAAGCAGACATTTTGTTCCTAACGTTACAAAAGTACATTTAATTTCGAAATGTGTAATAGCAAAATTCTTTTACCCAAGAAATCATACGTGTATGTGTGGTTTCTTAGGTTAAAAAAACCTTTGTCTATAACATTTTTTAAACAATACTTTTTACGCGAAATATCGAGTTGGTCATGCGTGGTACAAAGTGCCCGACTTTTCAGTATCCCACTATTTGTTTCCTTTTTATTTATCACTAAAAAGTAATTAATAGGAAATCATAGTAAATATTTAATAAATTTGCAACAGCAGATTCGAAGGATATATTGCTAGAATCAAGGACTCTAAGCAGATGTTCAAAGTGTATGAAAAGTGCTTAATTCTTTGTTCCGGTTTCTGACATAATAACCAATAGCTAATTTACATTGATACTCCATGCAAAACTAGAACCGTTAAATGAAAGATGCTATAAAACCAGTTGAGAACCTCTAATAAAATTGCTTTAATAGTTTTTGATTTTACGAAATATTTTAACATACACTTACACTAAAATATTTGCAGAGGAAATTTGTCGCAATTACAAACATAAAAAAGTTAATGGAGCTATTACAAATACAGAGTGGTCCGGAAGTGGGAGTACCCCCTATTTGTTTTTAACATTATGCTAGTTATGATTGAATGTTTGCTACAAGCAGTTAAAAGCAGAACCCGTTGTACTTTTCAGAGGCGCACCACACCCACAGCTAGGATGCTGTGGGGTTCTATCAAATAGAAAGCATGGTTAACTCTAATATTGATTCATTGCACCGTGACAGTATAACAGTACGTTAGTGTCATGCTTCAGTCACACGTGTTGACACTCCAATTTTAACAGGACAGCGCTCGGTTACACACAGCAAGGGTGTCAGGGATCTTCCTCTTAAACATTATCACTTTCTTTGGCTAGCACGATGTCCTGGTTTGTAACAAATCGAGCATATTTGGAATTACTTGAGACAATAAATTGGACAGCCTACGAGTTTGATCGATTTAGAGGTGCGTTTACAGTAACTATGACACGAGATGACGTAGGACATCGTACAAGACTGCTCTGCCTCAATGCTTGACTCTCGTCTCGTGCATTCACTCTAGAGGTGACGCAACAGAGTACTTACATCTCCATTCATTTGAGATTTTTGCAGTAATAAGTGATCATTTTACTTTTATTTTGTAATTACTTACTATTAGTAATGTTGCCATCCCGTGTGTAAAATTTTACTATTTCTACTCTTACTTTGTTTTGTATTTTGTGTGCCCATTATTTCTCAAAAATGTTTTTGTGGGTACTCCTAACTTCCTCAATACTTCAAACTTACTTCAACAAGTTGAACCACCACTATAAAGATTTTTTTTTTCCACCGATATCAGCGAAAAGAAAACAAGAGTCACATTTTTGCTTTTATTTAAAAAAAAAAAAAAAAAAAAAAAAGAAAAAAAAACTTCCAAAACCAGTTTTTTAAATTCCTGCTATTGAGCGCGAATGCTTCGCACGGCAAAGCCAGTAACAAATTAAAAAAAAAAAAAAAAAAACGAGCTGATGTGTGCATCACATGATTTCCTTTTACTCCAATTTAATGTCATTTCCCCATTATTGGCATTTTTAATGTGATTCAGTAGTTTACTCTCTAAATATCACCAACAGTGGGCAAATTGAAACCAGATTTTCATAAAGATCGCCAAATTTGTCGCCAAGTTGGTGACAAAACTTGCCGACCAAAATACTGGCGATATATCGCCAAGTGTCCGCCAAATTATAACACCACTTGAGTTTACATCGAAATTTTCAATGATTCCCCCCCCCCCAAAAGGGGCAAAAGACCCCTTTAGAAGCACCCGAATGCAACCAAAAAAGGAGGTGCACAACTAGACCACACTAGGAGACTACGTACCAAATTTCAACTTTCTTGGACATACCGTACTTGAGTTATGAGACATACATACGCACATACATATGTACATACAGACGCCACTAGAAAACTCGTTGTAATTAACTCGAGGGTTGACAAAATTGATATTTCAGGTGTTTATACGTTCTTGGGCATATATCCACGGTTGGTTGGTTGGTTTGTTTATTTTTTATGGCGCAAGAGCCCTTCAGGGCTATACTGCGCCATATATCCACGTGTGGTCGGGTTGAAAAAAAAAAAAACTCAATATTCATTCGGGGACGAGCAAAATGGAAATTAAGGTCGATTTTTGAGTGAAAATTTTTTCGCGAATTACTTCCTTTTTTGTAAAAGGAAGTAATAAATTAAGCTTGGGCAGGCACCGCTAAGTAAGATCATGCAAATGTGTTTAAATACTTCTGATCAAATAAATAGATTTATTCCATGAAGAAAAATGAATCTAAATCATTAGGGAGAAAATAAAATACTTTTTACCCAATCTAATATTTTAACTGAATATTTTCCAAGTTTTTCAGATTAAGAAGTAGCAAATTCAAACTTAATGTTATGAGCTTAGAGCGTTTTTTTCATTGCAGTAATGTTATTCGTCTATCATCTCTACGGGTTGTACATTTCGCTCGCCCACTGCTTTAACTAAAGCCATTAAAACTTTCATCTTCTTAAACTTATAAATGATAGTAGCAGATTAATTTAATAGGTTTGTCATTTCTTTAAAACATATCAATATTTCTTTTAAATAAGATATGTTAATAGCTTCAGTAAGATATTTTTTTTTAGCCCGTACGATTGCAGATATTCAATCTGTAATGCTGCAGCTTTCAAATTCAGAAAATCTTCGTATTAGGTTGCCTACTACAGAAGTGCTTCATGTTCAATATATATTTGATAATTTTTGAATTTAACGTCTCTAATTTTGTAAATCTTAAAGTAATATAACTATTGATATAGATTTAATTTCTAATCTTAAATTTTGCGTACCATTTTTCGAAAATATATCACGTAAAAATATGTGCATGTGCAATCTGTTTTCTGAATTAAGAAATAACTGATAAGTTAACTTGAAGTGCAACCCAAGATTTTGTTTTTCTATATTTTTTTGACATTGTGTAGCATTCTTTTGAAAATTGTTTTTACAATTAGTATGATACGCCTATTAAAACCACTCAACTTTTTTGAAAAGTCATTGAAATCAAAGTTAAAACTTCCGCAGAATACGTAGTTTTACTTTAGCACATTAGGTAAACACACCAGTTGTGGCCAGTGCTTAACAGCGCTTCAGCAATGGCCACTTCCAGGTTCATATTTGAAAAAATAAGGATTCCAGGTTTCCCATAAGATTCAAACTTGCAGGAGGTAATACCTGCGCGTTTGATGCTATTTCAAATCCATCGGGAGACCTGAAATCTTATTTTTTCAAATAAAAACGTTGAAGTGGTCACTACTGAACACTAGCTGTTGTGTTTACCTTAAATAAATGAAATTGAAAAGCAATTTGATCTGTGAAACATGTAAACATGACATTAATTTTGAATATTTTAACTAAAATAGCCTTTTGGCATTCTTAATTGTGACTATAAATATTTACTTTTTATCATTGGAAAAGATCCGAGAAACATTTTGTTGTTGATGACACTTGTCAAGTTAGTCCTTTTATCACACACTATGACATAGCTACTTAAATTGAATTTTTTTGGAAAATTACGCAAGGTGAAAAAGGTAAAAAGAAACAGAATTTCAATTTTTCAAATTTAAGTCCTTCCCTTTCTTCTGGATGACTTCAGACATGAAATCTTGTGCATTGTGCCCTTAGAGCAGGTAAATGGAGGGAGCCAGTTCAATCATTGGTTTAGCAAAAGCTTAGGCCTAAGACCCCAAGTCACGTGATTCAGCGACGATGAATGGTTGACAAGTGTTTCGTGAGACTAGCGAAAGAAACCAGATTTCTTCCAATTGTTTAACATTAAAATCTATCACGTGATTTGAGGTCTTTCCTTCACGAATGAAAGTCATAACTCCCTTCATTTTATCTCTTAATGATTGTGCCCAAGACTACGCTATCTGAGAGTTACTGGGTATGGAAGATTTGATTTTATGGCTGTTTGGTAACGAGTGAAAACATGTTTCATTTTACACCAGATACTAAGAGGTAAATGGAAACACCCCATTTATGTCCCCATTAGGTTGATACAGGTAAATAACCACGACATATACAATTAATTTATAAGCTTAAGAAGTTTTACACCAATAACAATCAAACTGTGCGCATGAGACACGCTAAATCGTCCAAATGCAATCTAAAATCATTTAAAAAGAAAAATCGAAAAAAAAAATATAATAATAATTACGAGTCTCATTCATGTAACATATACACAAAGACGCAATATACACGAAGGTTTTAAATAAAAGTTTTAGTATCTTACATTTGACTGGTGAAAAATTTGTTGATTGCGCAACGGATTGTAAATGAGAAAGTGAAGCTAAAACATTATATCCGCAATTTTAGTAGTATATACTACCAAATTTGAGTTAGTTTTTTTAAAACCAAAAGTATTTGCCTGTCATTCCTTTATTTTTTACTATTTACGTCAAGTCAAGATTTCAGGGAGAAGGAAATTGCTTTTAGTGGACAACTATGGACAAAAAAAGAAGAGGGAAAAAAGAGCTTATCTCACATTGTACGTTTATATAATTTAATGATTCGAACTTATTGAGCTCGTAACATTTATTCTACGGTATGTTAACATATTTAAAACTAGGCAAAAGTCACAGAAGAAAGAAAAAGGAATCTGATTTTGGTAACGAAAAGTACAGAAATCCCATTGCACATCCTAGGTGTTCTCGTAGAATTGCCATCTGAAAACTTCATAAAAAGACCTAATTCGTTATAAAACCACCAAATTTTCTCTGGAAAAATTATAACTTTATATGATACCATTCACATTTTATGATATCAAATTAAGAAAGCACAAGCTGCATTAGAAATCAGAGAAAACATGGATTGCATTAACCGGTCATAGAACGTGTTCAAGGTAGAACACTTCAAATAAATAAGTTACAAGTTTTTCCATTAACAAAGGAATACAACTAAATTGGACAGGACTACGATCGTAACTGGGTGTTATTTCCTCTCTATGTGCTGTGAATCTTGTGTTGTCTCATGTGTAAATAAAGATGTCCAACCTTTTGAAGCAATGGCACTAATCTTTCTGCAGAGTATATTAACTACGGACACGACAACAACAGAATGAATATGATTCAAACTTTAACGGAATGAAAATATCGATATATTTCAAGAGATACCTATACATTTTTCATAGATACTTAAATCTATTTTAAGCATCCCCAAACGCGAACCTTCCGCAATTAATCTCCGAGGCCATTTATTTTATTAGCTAGCAACAGAAAATATAGAAAACCAAAACTGTATGCGACACAACCTTTGGGAAGAAATACACAAAGTATCTGATTGCTTGTGCTTCCTTGATTGCCATTCTGCATTCTCTCCTGGAAGAATAGAAACAAAAGTCTATTTTCTGCTGCTCAAATATTTTACTACTAACCCTCAATAAGTAATATTTAACCTCGAATGTTGGTGACAATGTGTCATTCACTTCATTCTTCTCATTGAATTCTCATGAGCAAGTATTGTAAGTAGATTACTCCCATGTCCTAAAGTTGAGTGTTAGTTGAGCTATGTGAGAATTAAACAGTAAGAATAATAAGATTATCTTCAAAATTCTTAAATTTTTTTTAAATATTTCCTATTAATTAAAGTAGTTATGAGGATAACAACCTCCATAACTTCATAGGTACAAATAAGAATTTTCGCTGAAGTTGAAATTAGTGAGAAGAAATCAGATTAATTTAAGATAAAAAATATTACCTTTTTATATGCTGCTTTTCATTTACAAAAGTGTTTTAAATTATTTAATGCAAAAATCTCTTTATAAACTGTAAATAATGTTTAATTATTTTTTACTGATAAGTAAAACCAAGGTAAAAATCTTCTTAGTCTAAAAACGGCCCAATAATGACTTAAAATCTTTTCACAGACAAGTCAATGCCCTTTCATTTTCTAAGTGAGATGAAATTGGCAAAAGTAATCCTATTGTCGGGATTAAAACAAGATTTTAAGAAGAGCGAGAGAAAGACATGAATTCTCTATATGCAGTTTGTCAACATGTAAAATTAATGGTACAAGGACTAAAACATACCGTTCCTGCATTTAAATATGCAACGCCAACCTCAGAACTTAACTATTAATGATTGGCAAAAAATGTTCCCAATAAATAAAAAATTATAAGTGAGATGAAATTATACTAGCAAAAATGTCAGTAATTAACCTTATTTCTTTATTAGTTCCCTCATTAAAATGTCAAAGTCTAATACATAAGCGTAATTAGCTTTTAATCGCTAAAAATGAATTCTTTATTTGGAGTTAATTGTATAATGAGCACAACGACGCATTAAAATATTATCGATTTTCTCCAGCTGTCTTCCAAGGAATACAATTATTCTAATGAAGAAATTTATTGCGAAATCCTTAGTTTTCAGATCTTGGAATCGACAATTTCATATAAAAATCCATCCACCAATAAAATATTTGACCAATTAAATAGCTCAGTTTTTGGATATAACAATGAACTAGAAATTTTAACTATATTTCGAGCTCTAAGTCATTAATTGATAAGAAAACGTGAGTACCTGGGTTATGTTATGTTAACAGCGGGGTGCTCATTCAGAAAACTTCATTACCTACCTAACATAATATTTTTTGCTAGGTGACTACGCTTGAGATCTGCTGCGTATGGTAAAAAACTTCCTTTCATTAGTACTCTATCATAATGGTAAATATATTGTAAAAATTCTAAATAACGCATTGCAATGTTTTGGATTTTATTAACACGTAATTTAGTGTTACAAAAAAACTAAACGATTTCAACCGCAAAAGGGACTGCTTTTTTATAGGGATAGACCATTTGAGTGCTAATCGACATATTCTCGACTATATAAATCAAAGTGAAAATGGTCGACTCAAATCCCGTTGAACCCTACATCATAACCATTTCTTCACAGAATAACAATAAATTTAATCTGGTGTTTATTCAGCGAAATAAGGGAAATTTTAACAGAAATGTTTCGATTTCCCGAGAAAAAGGAGTAGAAACATGCGTTTTACATATTTCGCATTTTTTTTTTTTCTGAGCACTAGCTTTAAGTTTGTCTATAGAACAAAATTTGTTTGGCTTAAGGTCGTAAAACTCAACTTGGCAAAACAAAATATATGATACCCTCAACTAAAAATAACAATGGTTTTGGGGATATATAGTTCAAAAATGTAATCATCATTATTATTATTTTATTGTTAAAAAGTAAATATTTATTTTATTTTGAAAGCATTTAATGGTGACAAAGCATCAGTTTTCCCGATTAAAACCATCGCTTTGTTGCATTTTAGAAAAACCTACGTTTTATTTTTAGCCTATTTATAATTCTTATATTGCTTTAGTAGATATAAACTATCTGTCCGTTAGCCCTTTAAACTGCAGGTACTATCATTACCAGTTAGTGCAGCAAAGATAGATTCAATTGGTTTTTCAGTGCTCAACACGCGAGATGAGACGATTTGCTGTATTTCTTTCAATTAACAATGCCTAAAATTTTGGTCCGATTGGTTCTGCAGATGTATGAAGGAAAAGTTACTTTTGGAGCAACCTGGATATAATCTTTCGTAGTATTTTTTAGTACATATGATTAAGTATAAATTTAAATAACAGTGATATAGGTAAGAAACATGTGATTTTTCACGGCAAGCCCCTTTCCCATAACCTTATCCTCTCCAATCTACACTATTCCGATTCCGAACCTAGCTCCTCCCAGGCTGGACCCAAATATCCGAACTCGCTGTCATACTATCTGGGTGGCCCAGCTAGTTTTCCCTAATAATGGAGAATGCTTTTTGTTTCGAAAGAAATGAATCCTAAATTAGAGGTATGGCATTTACCTGCAATTATTTAGTAGTTGACCTAGAACATTTATTTATTAACCACACTAGTCACTTACAAGTAAAATTACTTTATTCTGGAAAAAAGTTCTATCATATTTTATCTTAAGCGAAAAAAGTTTGTAATCACTTTGGTTTTGAGAAAAAAGCGTTGGAACCAGCACAAGTTCTTACTAGACCGGATATTGTCAAATATTGCCATTGATATCAGTTTAGACAAACAGTAATTGAACATACCTTAATCCCAGCATAACTGGTTAATTATTGAATGCAATTTTTGCATTTAATTCGAATACACATGAATGACCAGCATTATTCAATAAATGAACCCTGTAGAATTAAATTTAACCTGAATAAATTCGATTAAACATTTCCTCTCATGACGGTTCTCACTACTGTCAGACCCCGATTTAACAATCCTAACGAATTTCGCGATTTAGCGAATTTTTCTTTTCCCCCCCCGAGTAAAATGAAGGCAAAAACCTCTAATTAACGAATAATAAACACCGAATTAACAAATTATTTTAACATCCGAAAAAAATTTTTTTTTGTTAATTTGAGTTTGGAAATACTGGATTGTTTTCCAAATGATGTGTCAGAAGCAGAAAAAGATTTTTTTTTGGAATCAGCAAATTTTGACCGGAGGGTGGGGGGGGGGGGGGGCAACCAATGAATAGCGACTATGATGCAGAAAGCAAAGATGAAACTCCCCTGTTACTTTTTATAATGCTTTACATGGCCTGAAAACTGTAAAATCATATCTCATGCAGCAGGGTGTAAATGACATAGCATTTTTTTTCTCTCCATAGAGTTGAAAGGAAACTATTTCGAGTCAATTATCAAGGAAATCGTCAAACACCTATTACTAAGTGCTTAAAAATTTCAAATTAACTAATGTGTAATAAGTCGCGGAATGCTAAATAAAAAGTTTACACTTTCTCATTATGGATATTTTTATGCAGTTGCCTATCAGATAAAGCAAGTGAAATTTTTTTTCACAAATCGATATTACGAATAACCTTGATTTAACGTATAAAAGTTTCGGTCCCTATGGTTTCGTTAAATTGAGGTCCTACTGTAGTAAGAAAAGCGACTTTCCTGAAATTATTTAGGTGGCTTTGTTTGTGTACAGCCCTAACCTTCAATCAAAACATTAGCTACAGTTATAAATTATTACAGGGAATTAATGGGATGCTAAAAATCAGTTCTAGCAATCAAATCGAGAATATCTACTTATTTATTCTTGTTTTGTATATTTGTATACTCCAGTGGTAAACTACTGGCTAATAGTCAATTACTGGCGGAAGACCCTATTAAAAAAAAACTTTGTAGACCCTTATTTGCCTTACTTGTTTTTAAATTGCGGCTGTGAGAATTAAAGGAATATTAAGTTACTCACAAAATTATAAATTTATAGATAACCAGTACAAATGAAAGGAGAATCCTTTTCGTTTCAGGGAAGAGATAATACTAGCAGCTCAGGTAAATGCTGCTGCACACACAGCATGATTTAGAAAAAAAAAATCAATGAAAGCGTACCTAATATCAGAGCTTTAAACGTGTTTTACTCAAAACTGTGAAACGTCCAGTTACATATCTTCGCTTTTCGCTGCTTCAGGTGTACTACACTACATTTTGAAGCATATTACTATTCTAAAAAACCAAAGTAATAAACATTTGAGGCAGGGAGAAGCAAAGGGATGTAAGAGGACACTTTCAAATTTTAAGGGAAACGCGTTTAAAGCTGCGGTCCTAGGTTGGCTTTCTTTGAAATTTTTTCTAAATCATGCTGCATGCATAGCAATACCTACCAGGGCTAGTACCATCTCTTGCCCCAAGACAGAGGAGAGGTTCACTTGGAATTTCGACCGGTTATCTCCAAATTTTCAGTTTTGGCACTTACATCCCTTTGCTTCTCACTGCCTCATTTTTCGGATGTATGTTATATATGTATAGATATCCCAAAGTGTAATGTCGTTTACACTTTGGATATCTACACATTTTTCTACAAATTTTATGTTTTAATTTAGGAAATTTTAGACATTGCGGTTTTTTGAAGCAGTTAATGGAGTCAGAATTGGTGCATTCAGTAGTTGCTCAGTTTGTGTTTTTAACCGTTAAAAAAAATTGTTTTTGAGTCCAAGTCGGTTGCGTAAACGTGCCCCGGACACGGGGCACATTTACGCATATTTATTTTGACACCTAACGTGGTTCTGTTGGTGTTTTGAACATAATATCATACCATCGTTAAAATAAAGCAAGTTTATTACAGTCTGAACAGTGTATAAAGTAAAAGCTGAACGGGCATGAACACAGCACTACATGATTGCAAGCTATAAGATACAAATTTGTAACTCAATTAAAATTAAATGGTGATTTTCAAAACTAAATAGCCTGAAAATACTAAAGAGTTTTGAAACAGTTTGGAGCGAAAAAAAGTTTCAGAGCATTTTTAGAAGTAAGACAAAGTAAGAACGTGCGTAAAGGTGCTCAAACGTCAACGCGTACTTGCCCCGTTGCCAAGTTTGGATTTATTTTTATCGTGAAAAAACAATTAATAACATTTCAGTTCATACAAATACAATTCTCAAAAAAGGATAAAATTCTGATATTTTTTTTATATATTTGTTCTTTCTTAACTAAGTATTATTTATTCGCAATAAGTTTCAAAACGTTCAACTCAAAATTTACTCGACTGGGTAGAAAACAGATTATTCTTTCTGCATGCAAGACCAAAGCTCAACTCATGCTCAAAAAAGTGTGTGGATATTTGCTAGGAAGCAGCAATATGTTATGACCGTTGGCTTTTCAGTTATAATCCATTTTGAAAAAAGGGCACTGCGTAAACGTGCCCCGGTCTACCCTATCATTATTCCAATATTAAACGAACTGATGTGTGTGTGCATCGCATGACTTCCTTTTACTCCAATTTAATGTCATTTTTTTCATTATTGGCAGTTTTAATGTGATTCAATAGTTTACTCTCTAAATATCACCAACAGTGGCTAAATTGAAACCAGATTTTAAAAAAATAAATAAATAATTATAAAAAATGGCAAAACTTGTCGCCAAGTTGGCGACAAAACTTGGCGACCAAAAGAATGGCGATATATTGCAAAGTGTCCGCCAAATTATAACGCCACTTGAGTTTACATCGAAATTAACAATGAGTTCCCCCCAAAGAGGGGCAAAAGACCCCCTTTGGAGCATCCGAATGCAACCAAAAAGAGAGGTGCACAACTAGACCCCACTAGGAGTCTAAGTACCAAATTTCAACTTTCTATGACATTCCGTTCTTGAGTTATGTGACATACATACATACACACATACGCACATACATACGTACATACAGACGTCACGAGAAAACTCGTTGTAATTAACTCGGAAGGCTCGTCAAAAGGGATATTTCGGGTGTCTGTACGTTCCTTGGCATATATCCACGTGTGGTCGGGTTGAAAAATAAACTCAACATTCATTCAGGGGTGAGCAAAATTGAAATTAAGGTCGATTTTTGAGTGAAAATTTTTTCGCGAATACAATACTTCCTTTTTTGTAAAAGGAAGTAAAAAAAGACCTTTTTCCCTTGCCCTGAAATATAAAAAAATCTTAATCAAAACTTTCCGCAAACTGGATTGATAACAAGTGGTCAGTATTCGAATAACAACGAAAAAACCGTCAGTCGAGACGGAATTTCAACTGCCTCGGTAAATTAGGTTTGTTTGTTGGGAAGAGAGTCGATAGATCCTTTTTAAAAAATACACACTGTTTTCTCGAGGGAATTCATTTACTTGCTGACTATAGTACCTGACGCCTTTCGTTAATTAAATTTATGCCTGCCTTGCTTCGAAATTTCATTATCTCGTTTTTCATTAAACTTTACGATTCGAGATTCAAGCATTTTTTCTTATTAAAAACTCGGGAGGCACTTTTAAGATGGTGTCCAAAAGAAAATTTTAGTCGACAGGTTAGATTTAAGGAACATAAAAGTCTCCTTCCAGCAAACATGCGTGAAAAATCTCTGCTCTATAAAACGAGGTAGAAATAAAATTGGGTTATGCATTTCTTGGGAGTGGTTCATAATGCTTGCTGGAACATTTGTGAGGACAAACGTTGTGAGAGTGTGAAAATCGTTATATGACAACAGGCATTTTTGTTTGTTGGTGATATTTGAAATTCAAGAAATTGCATTCGTGGAACTTTTAGAGGACTCGGATCTTCGCATTGTTTTATAAACCTAGCAGTGTCGAGGTTTGCAATGGATTTTTTTTCAAACGCTTCAAAATAATGTAAACGGATAGTTAACACTATTTCAAACATAGCAAGCCAAATCAGAAAAAACGACTTACCATAGTTGAGGTTTCAGATATTGAAATATTTCGAACTGTTTTCAGTTGATTATTGCTCTAGAAGGCCTAGATGGACAAGATGACATGCACGAAAAATCACAGTTTACGGGAAAGATAAATGTAAAGGATCATCTTATTACTCTCTGTTAATTTTATGGTAAATCATGATGTTTAGTATTACCGAGAGGATTTCTCAAATTATCTGTTTTCCATAAACATTTCCGAGTTTGTTGGCTTGCAAAGGTAACTGTTATAAAAATTTTAAATAGGTTTTTATTTTATGTACAAGAATAATTTACTTATTAAACTATAGTTTCGAGTCATTCTTTTGATGCTTTGAATATCGGTATTTTTCAACGGTACCCATAGCTTTGAAATCCGAACAAAATGTGCATGTTCCCGGAAAGCCTTTCACAAATATTGTTAATAAAAACAATAAAAGAAAAAACGAATCTGTGGTTAAAAACTGTAGTTTATTAATAAAATGCATAAAACCTATTTCTTCTATCCTGGATAATCAAGTTTCTTTAAAGGAATTTGAAAAAAGCAGATTTTGTGTTATGGTTAGGTGCCTAGCTAATTTGAATGAAATGTCATTTCGTTGAATTAACGAGTTAAAGAACCCTCTTCGACTTCCTAACTCATAAAAGGGAACCAAAGCTGGGCTTTGTCCTTATACCTTACTGCTACTAAAATAGATATGTCTTAAGAAAGAAAAACTCTGTTAAATTTAACGAGAAACCTCTAACAACTCAAAGCAAGATTGCCTAGTGAAAACGAACTGTTCGTTTCAGAGATCTTGGTTCGTTTCTTTACTTTGGCGATGGGCGAGAGGATTACACGTCGCTGCATGAAATATAAATCCAACTGCATTTAAGAATTGAAGGGCTCGGGGCGGAAATGTGACAAGCCACAAGGAGTGACTTTTCGATCAAAATTTTTGTTTCTCATAACTAAAATTGAAATAAACAGGACAATGGATTCTGTCAGTTATTTAGAGAAAAACATATCTGATTTTAGTACTGCAGAATATAGAAGCCTTTGAAAAATTCTAAAATGTTTTCTGGCCAGAATTGGGAATTGGCCAGCTGAAAAATTCACATCATGTGACATATCACATTCTGGTCCCGAGCCCTTCAATGTCATGTAAAATGGCATGTGGTAAATTAATATCTTAAGCGCAATCAATGACTACAGAGAATGGATATTTGCAATACGAACTTCAGTATCACTCCGATGCACTTTAAATAAGCGTTAGATATTTTCGAACCAACAGTACCTCTAAACTAAAAGCTCTTGTTTTTGTCGTGTGCCAGCTAGGCTGGCAATTTGGGGTGCGCTGCTTCACTTTTCCAACTGTACCGTTATTTGGTGTGAAGTCCGACTTCTACAGTACACACATGCCATAGGAACCCGTTTATAGGGTAGACAACCATTCACAGCAGAACAACACACACAAAGGAAGGACAAGGATAGGAGAGAGAAAGTGCGTCCATGTCCGAGCCGAGATTCGAACCCGGACCTTCCTGTCGCAGGCAGACATCTCTGACCACTAGACAAGGCAGGCGGCACTAAAAGCTCTTAAACTTGAAAATTTTATTATGATGCTTAGACAGGAACAAGTGGAGCAGCATTGCTTGCACTATTGATGATGTGGAACGACTTTGCTGTAAAAAAGTTGGTGGTGTGTTGCAAAAACAAAATTGTGTCGATCTGTTGACCACGAAGGACAGTATTACAAAATTTTGGGGAAACATATGCAAGTTAGCGTGGCAAAATTAAGGATCATCTTTTGTAATCAGAAAAACTGCACCTGTGTTAGGTGTAACACATCACCAAACTCTTTACAATGTGGCCGGGCTTTAAACATGAGATATAACATACGGGATCAATGTTGCGTACTACGTGTGCCAATAGCCAGCTACATATTGGCTATCAAAGTAAAAAATTCAAAAATATAGAAGTCATCGTTAAAGTTTATGGTATCGCACTTCAAATATTGGAGAAACTGATCGACACAATAGTTAACACTTACGAGTTGGTTCGTAATGCTGCCGAATAGGAGAAAGCTGCCGAATTTGTACCCCCAATCATCTAAACTTGGATGCTACAAGAAAATTTGCTCCAAGTAGAGATTTTTAAGATTTAGTCAGTTTTGCACTGTTAAAAGAAGTTAGAATTTGGGATGAATTATTTACTCTTTACTTGTTTGTTTTTAATAACGTTCAGACGTAAGCATACTTATTATTATTTTTTTATATAACTCTCAGTTTTTTCCTCCTTAATAAGGACAGTTCATAGTTTTAGATAGGCGTCATAACTTGTTTGAAAACATTTAGTACCCGGAACTTCACACCTAGAGCGGTTGATATCAAAAATTCCCGTTTCAAGTCGTTGGTAAACGATCAGTAAGTGGGGGGAAAATGAGTGGAGGGAACAAGGACTTTCTTAGCTCATTTAATACGGTAATTCCCTTCAGAAATTTTGGAAATTGGGTACATGAACACAGTCTTTCGAAAAATATCAATGAGTTTGAACTTCTAAGGCAAGATAATGTTTTGAAACAATTGTTGTAGGTATTTAATTTTTAATTTGACTAAAACTTGAGAAGCGGGCAACACTCTTGCCACCGGTCTATTTGTGATTCCTCTGAATCACAAATAGACCGGTGGTCCTAGAAATATCACGTTGATTTGAGGGCAGACATTTGAACAAACAGCTTGGAACGAAAGCTCGCTGGCAACGATGGTCTAAATATTTTTAAGAACGAAACAGATCGATAGTTTTTTTTTTTATTTTTTATTTTTGCGAGTTACCTCGTTAACTCAGATAAATTGTTTTATATCATTCAATCGAGAATAAATATAAAATAAAAACAAATATAAATGAAATGAGTTATTTCATTTATTTTTAAGAACTTACATTGCTTCAGCGTTTTTAGTTAATGATATGAAGCACTGGTTAAACGAATAGCCTTATTATGAAGCAAAACCCGTTCTAATATTTGGATAACAGAAAAATACTCGTAATTATATGTTTTTTTTCCTTACTTTCTGCGAAAAAGGAACAAAACGGATTGTTAACATTTGTTTGTTTCTCAAAAAAAAAAAAAACTTTTCTCTACTGCAACATTCCAATAATGCGGTAAAAGCCTTCCATATCTAACTTAGTATCAATAAAATGCATGGTCCGATCCAAAATTAACGAGCCTTCGTTTAAAAAGGCAGACTTATTGAGCTGATCGGTACAACTGACTAATGGTTTTAAAAATAGGCACCTCCTGCAACAATGTACTGCTGTAGGCGGCTTTTCCATGACTCAAAGGCATCCCTGAAACTCTGTTCCGGAATATCTGCAAAGGCTGCCTTGACATGTGCTTGGATGTTCTGGATGGAGTCGAAGCGTTTCCTTTTCAGGGCTGATTTTAATAGTGGAAGCAAGAAGAAATCAGGAGGCCACAAGCCCGGACCTAGTCCGGGAAAGACTAGGGTACCACGAAAGCGTCGACTCGGACCTTCTTCAGTCAGAACTCTCGGCACAAGTTTCGCGCAGACTTTCCGCATGTGCGACTTCTCCGTAACAATGCGCAGCACCGTTGTCTCTGATAAGTCCAGGGCTTTTCCTACTTGGTAGAGACTCAAACAACAGTCCGTGTTCAAAAATTCACACACTCGTTGCAAATTCACGTCAGTACGGGCCGAGGACGGGTATCCAGACTGGGGTTCGTCAGTTACCACTTCCCGGCCTTACGAAAGGCCTTGTGCGACTTTTCTACTTGCGAATGAGACAGACACTCAGTCCCAAACGCCTGTTGAAGCAATGTGAACGTTTGGGAACGAAACCGGAAGCAAAATTTGATCTCTTTGCGTTGCTCTGACGAACTTTCTATATCGCCGTGTCACGCACCACCGTACAGAGGTTACTGTTGAAGCTGATGGTACTGCTCCGAAAGCTGGGAGACAACTGACCTGCGTTGCACTATAAAGCCAACAAGACCCACTACTGTCGCTGTCAAGTGGAGCAAACTGAAGGGTGTGAATGCGTCAGTATGATTAGGCTCAATACTTTTGGATCGGACCATGTATATGCAATAACACCAAGATTCAGAATAAATTCATCTTTTCATGGTACTAAATCTCTGGTTGTCGTATAGAATAATTGATGGCAGAACTCTGAGACATACTGGTTAAAACAAATACCTCCTATTCTATTAGGTACAAATTTGCAATACATTGCATCGCATACATGTATTTCAGAAGTACAAGGATTCTTCAGCGCAAAGGAGACAGAGCTATGGAAAAAGCAGGTTTTCTTGCTACTTTAATCATGTATTAAAGGCTCTCTACTTTCGTCTTCTTAATTCCTTAACCGATAAAGATAACATAAGTAAAAGAAAAAAAAAATATTTGACGAAAAAGAAAAAAAAAATAGGTTTGCAAAAACCTTCCACACAGGATGCGCACTTTATCGATTACTTTTAATGTGCACTTTTTTTTTTTTGACTTTTCTCTTTAATAATCCAGTAGCTCCATTACTTTTTGACACATTAGTTCTATAGTTTTTTAATTGCTTAAAGTAACATCTGTACTTTATCGGTTCTCTATAAAAGACATTCATGTTGTTTTTTTTCCTCAAAATGAAATGTTCTATTGGATTTAAACGATGCTTTGAAGAGAACCAGCACATATTGGACATTTTAACAGAATGTGGCATTGATCTTGTAATGTATGGAGACGATAATAATAATTAAAAAAAGAGATATTTCGTCTTGAATCAAAGCCAATATTTTTTATGGCTATCAATTTCGGGTTGGTATTTTCACGTTCATTCTTTTTTAGAAATGCTTATTTTTTTGTGGCGTACTATTCTCAGAGTCACAAATGTTTCTGATGAATTTGATAAATACTTTGCAGCAGTGATGAATTTAAGTGATAAGGTAAGTCTAAGGGATAAGCAAATCAAATAGAAGAGCAGATGAATAGATTCTATCGACATCTTATTTTGTACTCATAAATCATTATTTGTTCAAATTAAGAAACTCCAGAGTAATGTTTTTCGTGCTTAAATTACAGTAGTATGCCTATGCCAAGCGAAGTAACCTATAAATTAAAACTTTTCTCTAGATTGGATTTTTTGATATTATATATTTATAGTAACTACTCGTTACATCGCGCCTCGTTATATCGCTCGCTCGGATAGATAGCGCTTTTCCTTTGTCTACCGAAAAATTATGTTCAAAAAAATTTTCTTTCGCGTTTGAAGCCACACAAACCTATATATTTCTCAGAAAACGTATTTTCCTCTTTCTTCCACTTATTATAAAAAAACTGGTATGTTTTCGAACCCATCCAAGTTCGTTGCAGTTAAAACTACAACTTTCAATTCGTATTCCAACATGAAACAATAAAAATATTTAATTTTTTTTCTTAAGAACAACTGTAAAGCTAATTTTCTCTTGCCTTTATTGAAAAAATCGTCTATATATGATACTGATGCTTTTGTAGGTGCGCGTGCCATTAATTAGTCCGTAAACTAAATCTTTATTTTTTTGACCTTGGTTATATCGTTTTTTCGGACAGATCGCGCTTTTTTGTTGTCTCCCAGCAACCGCGATATAACGAGGGGTTGCTTTATGTATGTAATGAACAGGGTCTGACAAATCTCGGACAACAGCTTGCCGTTGCTGGCGACAAGAAGAAAAACCTTGGCGACTAGTTCTTTCAGAACAAAAACCTTTCAGGAGCCATGTTATATTGAATTTTCCAAAAAGCTCTGCGAATATATATTGTATACAGTCGAATCCCGCTACAACGCGTTTCGACTTCCACGAAATGGCTGTAACACGAGGTTTTCACCAGTAAGGAATTTTAGAGCTGAAGCGAATTCCTCACCCGCAACACGAGAATTTTCGGAACGAAGTATCTCCTTGGTTATTGGCTACTAAATATTGATTTCGTCCCTTTGAATCTGACAATGGAAGTTACCGCACCATGCTAGTCTACACAGCGCTTCGTTTCAAATTCAGCGCTTCGTTCAGTGTATCAAATAAACACTCAGCATTTCTCATTTATTTATTGATATTTTTTCATTCTAAATTTTCAAGTTTATAAAATTTGTAACGCTGTTTCATCTAAAGCTTGCGAAGATGGAAAGTAAAAAAAAGTTTCTGACAAATAAAAAAAAGCTAAGCATTTCGATGTGCTTGAATAACTAAAAAATGCGTTGAAGGCAGCACCACTATAAGAGAAAGTGAAACTGCCATACGTACAATTTAAAATCATGAAAACGATATCCGTAGAAATTCAGAACTTACACTGTTGAAACTTACAGAGTAATGTCTAAGCAAAGTAAATGGAAGCTGCTCTTATATTTTGGATTAAAGAGACCAGGAAGAGGGGTGTTGCCATAAATGGAAACGTTATAAAAGAAAATGCGAAACTGCATTTAAAAATTAGACAAGAATAACGACCTGATCATGCTGCATAAATCATCTTCATTTTAAATTCATAAATATTATTACTGTATCTACTATACCGTACTCTTATAAGGCAACTTTTATACGTTTTATTATTACTACATACTGTATGTTTCGTACTGTTTTATTTTATGTCTCTCCCTCCTAGGAACCATCATTTTGTGCATTTTCACAGTATTTTATATTGAATAAAGCAAATATTTTTTCTTTTTAAATACAGTAAAAGTTCGGTCCTTTATGTAGGAAACTGTAGAGTATAGTTGAGGAATGATTTAAAGCAGTTTGAGGGGTGTTCATAAGTGTCCAAAAGAATATGGTATGTTTTTAAAAAAAAAATCATATTCATACCTTCTACAACGTGAAATTTCGACTCACGCGAACGGTCTTACAACGCATCCCTCGCGTAGGTCGTTATTCGACTGTGTGTGTGTGTATATATATATATATATATATATATATATATATATATATATATATATATATATATATATAGTACATATATATGTATAAATGCGTGTGGAGGGGGGATGTCAGCCAGAAACATTTTTCGATGCCTCTGAACACTGTTAAAAATTCAGGAAGATTTTCTGGTAATTGTTACTGTAAAATGGTGGACTTACACCATCGCTGATTTTTACGGAAATTTATACCGGAGAAATATGCGATCCCAGCTCCAATTGGTTGCTGTGGCCTACCGAGGAAACCGTAAAATTTTACTGTAACATTTGGTTTTTACGGTAATAGTTACTGGCAACATGGATGCCAGTAACAATTACCGTAAATTTTTCGGAAAATTTTTAACAGTGAAGTAAGATAATCTTCAATCGACCAGTCCATTCATAGCCAGTAGCAATTTCAAGTGTTGGCCTGCGAAAAGTGTGGAATAGCTATGATAAAACATTTTCAGAATGCTGCTTTTTCAGTTGATTTGGGTGACTTTCTCTGCTCGCTAACCTCCGTGCAGGTTGCGCTCGCTGAGCAGCCGCCTTCCGTTGCTGGTCAAATTTGGCCACATGCTTGCGGTAACTTGTCGATCTTTTGCCAATATTTTCCCGAACCCAGTCATTGGGTTGACGCATGAAGTTTCTAATGACAGACTGGTCAGGTTTTAATAGCATCGAATTTACTTAATATCTCCTGTACTTAAAACTTTACAGTAATTAGACTAGCGAAGTGTTTTCCCCAAACTATCCCAAGTCCGACGATAGGTAAACATAGACGAGCAGACATTCTTATAAATACTGTTTAAGGCTTTCACGGCCGGCGTCAATATGGGGAGATAACATTTCCGGGCTTATTGGCCGTGATCTAATTGGAGTAGAAATTCCAGACGTTTCGGCTTGCTTTGGTTCAGCCATCATCAGTGGTTTGAGTTTGGTGAGACTGATTCCTGGCTCCGGTGACCGACCACGGCCAATAAGCCCGGAAATGTTATCTCCCCATATTGTTATAAAGTTTGGTAAATTTGAAGTCTCCGTTGTCGGCCTTTTCACGACGACTTGGCGGTATGTGGCAAAATTTGAGGTCATCTCGGAGGACAGCGTCCTGTATATCAGCAAATAAAAGTCCCCCGAACGGATTTTAATAAAGTAGGTTTAAGTAATATACCTGGTGCTTAAAACTACTGAGGTATGAGAAAATGAGACAGCGATGGAATGGCTTCCCTACTATATTCCAAATTGAATGGTGCCTCTCTCGACCACACGGACAGAGCGGAGTTTATAGGACAGACATACAGACAGACGAATACAAATTTTTGCATAATCGATAAGTCGCTGGTTTCTAGCTGGCTTTTCTATTAAGACTGTAATACAGATTTACAGCAAAAACACATTAAATTATTATACCCTTTTATTTTAAAAGTTTTTTGAAAATGCAATTTTTGCATCCAAGGTCTTTAAAAACAGTCGGATAACTGAAAGACATTCACATCTCGTTCAGACGCCGAGAAGAGAAAAATATGATCTCGAAGTGTTTTAGCAAAACAGGTAGGAGCAGGCCTTTGATTTAATCAAACTTTCGGATAACCAGGTTCCAGTTTAAAGAGCTGCACTACATATACAGGATGTCTCAGTTAAATGTTTCATGACTCCTAAGAGGTGTAGGGAAAATCGTGATCAGGTGTAATCATAAAACAATGCAGGGTCGGAATTCCCTACCCGAGAAATTTGAGATATGCCAGGGGTATTCCAGACTGTTCGGAGTTTCATGTGCCGTAGATGGGAGGTTTGGATTGTAGCCGGTTAAAAAAAATCGAGCGTTTACTTGGACACATGCACTTTTTGCTTTTTGACATGTATCATTAAAAATAATTTTCATTTAGTGTCTCTTTTCTTTATGGTGCTTCTGTGTATATCACGGCTTCATAAAAGCATTTCTGACAGCGCATTGCTATATGATTTCGAGTCGTCAGGATTCATACTACCCCTCTTAGGAGTTTTGAACCGTTCAACTGAGACTCCCTGTATGTGTGTGTGTGTGTGTGTATTATATATATATGGGAGTTGAAGGACAGAGTGTATTTTTTTTTTCGAATTGATATTGAAATAGGATAAAGTAAATGACAATATCAATCATTCCAAAAGAAAAGCTTTAAGCTTATCTCCTAGCTAATTTTGTTTTTGTAATCTCATGCCCTTTTACCTCCCAAATGCGTATATTTTTCCACGATTATGGAAAAACGGAATGACATGTATTTACACTGAATTTGTCGATATTATTTATATCAGTTCACTTTGGTAGTAACAAAAACCGTAATGAGCTATTGGAAGTCATTTTTCCGTGTAATAAAACCGTAATGCAATACTACCAAGCATTGGAAAGCAGAAAAACACTGTAGATGAAAGAATTTTCTGTTTTTTTAACTTCGATTGTTTCTTTCTTTACTTATTTCTTCATTTGTTTAGTATTCAACTTAGCGGTAACTCAAACTCCCAAAGGGCCGACCCAAACTTTTGAGTCATTAGTGGTTCGAGTTGTGTGAAGTTCCCACAGCCAACAACAGTTGGGGACTCAATGAAAACTTTGAGATTAAGGAATACTCGAATTATAAGGCTTCGAGTTATCACGAGTTGACCTCAGAAAAAAATCGGAATATTGATGATAACTATAGAGAAATAAGAAATGTTAGTTAAAGGAAGAAAGTTTCGGAGAATGTTCTCAGAAAAAAAAAAAAAAACTTCATTAATGACTCACCACAACATGAAGAAGTTGCCTCCCCACTTGTCTGACCCCCTGTGCCTCTGAGGGGCTCATTCCGGCGAACAAAAGCAAAATGAGAAGCGGCAGCAGACTCAACAAGTTGAAGCAGCGAACCATTATTTCTGGGAAGAAAAAGTGCGGCAGAGAAGAGCGTATCTAAGTAGAATGAATGGCAGCGGAGAAATTCAGTATTTGAATCCTCGTGCGCAGGGGAACTTTTATAAGTAGGGGCCGAGTGGAGGTGTCGCCGCTTTATATACAGATCGCTCTGGTCATTGGACGATCATGACGTCATAACTTAAGCCCCACCTCAGTTCAAACCGTTTTGATGCCGTCTTAAATATTTCCGCTTGTTAATTTCTTATTTGTGAAAATCGCTTCCTTAATTAGAAAGGAGGAAGGATTAAGGTGAAGAAATGAACGGTATTTTGGAGCCACCTTAATCTGCTGATCCTGTTCGTAGCTCTCTTGGCAGAAAAGAGACATTAAATGGCAGTCATTTTTCTTATTACCCTATTTTATATGGTTAATCAGAAAAGTTAAATGAAGGTAAAAGATTCAACTTTTTACAGATTTTTTTTCTTCAAAAAGATCACATTGAAGATATCGGTAAAAAAAAAATCGTCGTTGCATTATATATTGTCAAAATACCTGACGCGTGTCAAATGTTCGGATAACATGACTTCGACTAATCGATGAATACAATCAGTAGAATGAAATATTGAATTTTTCTCGGAAGTATTTTCCAAGACTGTTGTGCTCTTTTTTTCAGCTCATTTTTTTCTTAATCACACTTTCTTTTCAGTACAAAAAAACATCTATATATCTATATATATATATATAATATATATATTTAATGAGATATGGAAGAGGTTTTTCGAAATTTCCCCCTGGTTACTTTTTCCTCAACGCTATGTTTATTTTACTGTAAGTTTTTCTTTACAGAAGAATCACAAAAGTTTAAAATTTTTGAAAAATTTTGCTTGCTTCCTATGTAAGAGGGAGAAAAATGTCCGATGTTCATTATTTTGAAACACATGCTGATGAACTTAGAAAGTTAAATTATTGATATTTTCTGTCCTGTTTGCTAGGCAATTTGAACATTGCTTAAACAATATTAGTCGACCTTTCGTTAAAGTATAAGAGACAAATTACAAGTTAAAGAGTGTATACTACACATCAAATACTGCTAGCGTGTTCCTCAAGCCGAATGCGTCTAAAAGAAAACTTACCAAAATATACATAGATCTTTAAAGAAGATAAAAGAATTTACTACGTACTTAATTTCCAGTATGTTAAGATACTCTTACTCATTTTTGATAATTTTTACTGAATAACGAAATACTAGCAGGCAAAAAAATGCACTTGGGTGATTCCCCCGTCACGTGGGGGAGAATTTGAACTTTATACATACGTATATACGTAAATATTTTTCTCAAATATTTACGTATATACTGTTTGACTATCGATTACATGGAAAGGCTGATATCCGGTTTATAGACGGAAATGGACGTATCTATTAGTTTATAGGGGTGTTAGTTGATTTGCTACGTACGTGCACTTTTGCCTCTCTATTATTTAGCCTTAGTTTTGTAAAAATGAAAGTTTCCTCACAGCAACATTTTTTAAATCTAATGTATATTCGACCTATATTCTCACGGTAAAAATGAATTGATTTATTTATTCACAACAAAGTTTTGAGCTTACCATTTTGTTTTTATGTTCCTGAACGAAATGAAAATATTTTCTTTTCTTTTGTTGTTTAAATGGTAACTATTTTTGTTTTCCCTTATTTTATTTTAGAGAATGCAATAAATGAATAAGGCACTAGTTACATTACAAAAAGCGTACATCAAAAAATCCCATCGTTATTTTCCCTTCTCCCCTGCTAGATTAATTCAGATGGAATAGTCTTTACTTGGCAGATTGCCAAATTACATACAATCCGCGGTCAAACAGTACAACATAATCAAGGCCTGAAAGGTCAACATTTGTTGACCTAGTGAAAGCACTTTACTTGTGCGATTTTCTAAGCGAGAAAAAAAGAAAATCAACATTTTTTTTTAAAATGAAGTCAACCTATCACGCACTGGACACACTTTTAAACATCAGTATTGCAGCTAGCAGTTCTAGCATCTCGTAATTCTAATTTCCTCCGAATCTATTGCTGTAAATATTTTAAGCATACACTTTGCATTTCTAGAGACTATATTTTAGTGTCAGTTTTAAAAAAAGAACAAATAATGGGTCATTTCACACAAATTGGAAATTTTGTCCCACGTGTGACAATTCTATAATTTGCTTCTTAAGTTCAATTAAAAAAATTATTTAAAGAAAAAAATAAATTGCCTTAGAAATCACACATACGTGTGATTTCTTGGAGAAAAATTGTATATTTCACATTTTGAAATTAAATATAAAGCTGTCATGCGTGGGACAAAGTGTCTGCTTTTTTGTGAAATTGTCCGCTGAAATTTTGACCCCAGATATTTTTTAGTGTCAGTTTTGAAAAAAGAACAAATAATGGGTCATTTCACACAAAATTGGACATTTTGTCCCACGTGTGACAATTCTATAATTTGCTTCTTAAGTTCAATTAAAAAGTTTATTTAAAGAAAAAAATAAATTGCCTTAGAAATCACACATACGTGTGATTTCTAGGAGAAAAATTGTATATTTCACATTTTGAAATGAAATATAAAGCTGTCATGCGTGGGACAAAGTGTGCTTTTTCGTGAAATTGTCCACTGAAATTTTGACCCCAGATATTTTTCGAAATGTTCGATTTGTCAATACTCGTTAAGAAAGTGGCTTCATTATTTTCTTAATGATTAATAAAGATCTTATGATGAAAAAGGTATTTAATTAAACATCTGCATGTCAAAACAGAAATAAGATTTTTAAAAAAGTTAATAAACTTTTTTTTACATCTAAAACCAACATCATTTTTTTCTTCTGTAACTATTTTTTCTTCTATTACTGTAATACTTAGATATATTTTTAAAACTTTTTGCTTTCTGTGTCTGTAATACATGAATTTTATTTTATGTAGTAATCAGTTATCTTTAAGCACACTATGATTAAAGAACAAAAAAAAAAAAAAATCCTCCTCTTTTTCAGATCTCCGATCTCTTCCCCAAGTTGTTTTCAGCCCTGAAACAGTATCGTTGCTAAGAAAACAGCTTTACACTCAAAAGTTTCCCGTTATTCACTTCCCGATTAACTTCCCGAAGGCGAGCTTCTCCGAAAATCCACTCCAAACGGTCATTGCAATTAGAGTTGGAAAAATAACGATTACGATGAAAAAAAGAATTACATGTATAAGTACAATGAACTTCTTAAAGCGTACCGGCTTTTTTTCTTCTAACTATCCGCTTGAATTATAAAAAAATAATTTTCGATACTAAGATTTAAAAAAAAGAAGAAAAAAAAAACAGACTACTATCAACTCTGAACAAACCAAATCTGAAAGCTTCTTTTGTTGCTGGCTTAAAGAGAAAAAGTAACTAATTGGCAATGATTTAGTTACATAGTTAAATTATACGAAACAAAATGTGAGGAGTTTAAAATTGAAAAGGCTATTTTTTTTAGTGTAAGATACCGATGAAAAACTGAGTATTTTTAAAGGGTTTTGTATATTTTCATGATTTAGATTACCTAATTTGCAATGACAAAATGAAAGTTATTGTTCAGCTCTTAAGAAAGTGTAAAATCTTTTTGTGAAAGTGTTTAAAATATATTATGCGCCAGTTTATTTTCTAAACACAATATAAATTAATATTAGTTTCAGAGTAAAAAAAAGCCTCAATGTAATCATAGATACAGTGAGAGATTATTTTAAGTTACGATACATGTTATATTTTCAGGCATTGATAAACAAATACAAAACAAAGCTGGGACATGAAACAAGGTGAAATAATTAAAGATAAATTATATTTTATAAATGGGACTGATCGTTAACTAATTTTTAAAGTTACAATGCATATAGACAGATCATTGAATTTTAAAAATAGTACTTTTCTTAATCTTCTGCAGTACATTTGTACATTAAAATAAAAGAGGGAAATTATCACTGTGCCCCATACATAGGAGAAAAAATATTTCAATAAAATTCCTAAAATTTTGAAACTTATATTAAACACCAAGTTCTTTCTTACTACCCGCCGATTCTTTTGGTAAAAATCTCAATTTAATACATAATCCTCATTTATTAGCATATTTTCTAGTAATAGTTTTTAAAAATATAACGGCAGGTCTAACGTACAATAAAAATATCACTAAAAATAAATTTTATGTTAAAAATTTGAATAATAAACTAAATATTAAGAGAAAAAAAATTAGAAAGTTGCAGTGTATTGAGATTAGAACATGTGTATCAATTCGTCCACCATTCTGATCCCTCCTCCCCCCTCCCAAAAAGGATGGGATGGCTGGATTTGGACAATTATTTTTTGTTCAAAAGATCTTGACCAGGACACATCATTTGTGAATTTTTAATTTGGAACTATTTTTAGCTCTATTTTGAACCCCTTAAAAATTTAACTTTATTGCCTATAGGAAAATGTTAGGTATCTGTAAATCCCGACCTAAAAAGCAGATATATTTCGAACAAACTTAGTTGAAAAAAAGATCTTGGCGGCAAACGTGTAATTTTTTTTTCAATTGAGCGTATTTTTGAGCATTTTAAAAATCTAAACATCAAAGCCCTACGGCAGAAATTCACTTTTCAACTTTTTTGTATTTTAACTTCTGAACACAGTTCAGTTTGCGCTACTTAATCACTCCCAATGATTCTGATTTTGAGCTCAAATTTTAAGTTTAAATCTAGGCATTAAAAAACATTTAATGAGATTCAAAAATAGCGGTAAAAATAGTTGTTCGTTGCTCCAAAGTCCAAAGCGCCTTCTATCAGCATTCTTTAAACTACATCTTCAAAATTTATTTTCAAGAAAATACTGATAAAAAGAAAAATTTTAGTGAAAACCGGAAACGAATCGACCAATTTTTCCGTTTTTTGTGATCATTTGAAATTTTGGACCCTAAACTCTAATGGCGCCTATCTCCTTCGGAAGACCTTTGGGACCCTTATTTTTACTATCATATTGTTTATCCTGATGCACCCCTTAAAGTTTTGCTCAAGAGTTCAGATACACCCTGTATATTAGGGTGGGCCGAAAAAAGGAAATTTTCGAGAAGCAACTTCTAATAGCAAAAAAAAAAAAAAAAAAAGATGTGTATTGCCATCCTCTAAACATGGGAAAAATAATGAAAAAAATAATATTTATGTCTTCAGATCGCGCAATTGGCAGCAAAGTTTAAAAAAAAAAGGTAAAAAACAGTCAATTTTCAAATATTTTTATGAAAATCCAAATGTTCAAAATTTTTGTTCTAATACCGTTTACATGCTTTCTTTTAATACTTTCTTCATATATCTTTGAAAATATTTACATTCCTTTACAGGTTTTAGTTCGCGCATAAGCCGCAAAGTTACGTGAAGTTAACCAAAAATTGACGTTTTTGACTTTTTTTGCACTTTGCAGTATTTCATCTTTTAAATCGCAGTTATGGTTTTTTTTACAATAAATGTGCATTAAACAGCTCTTGGATGGAAATGCAATTGCATTTTATTGTAATAACCCAGAACCCACCACAAGTAGATGGTTGTACTTTGTGCTTTGCCCTGCTTTTCCCCAAGAGCAGTTTTGCGCAGGACTTATATATTTGTAAAGTAACTTAACATTCACAATAACTATATGATTTTAAACAATTTTCTACGTTTTGAGCAAGATTTGAACTTGAACTTATGACTCATTTTGGCATTGATATTTCCGAATCAAAGTTTTTTAGATAAATCGATCTCTTGCGTTTAATACCTCAAATGACTTTCTACGGATTTACGGAAAAGTTTTACAATGCTTTCACCTGCCTGAGTTTGATATGGGAATTTTAAAAATGCATACTTAAGCAAATGTATAGTTTCTAGAAGTGATAAAATATACTTGTTTTGCACATCATCACTGAAGAGGAGGAAAATAAGTTGATCAATTAATCAACTGTTATATTTCGAAGCTTAATATTGGTGGATGAAATTCTCTTATAGCTTTAAAAGTGTTTCGTGATGGGTAATCTTTTGCGTTGTGTACCATACTGTAACTGAGGACCGTAGTAGCTCAGTGGTTAGAGTGGGTGGCTCCCAAGCGGAAGGTCCCGGGTTCAAGTCCCGTAAGGTAAAAAAATCTTTAAGCCTTCTAGATGTTGTTATTGATTTTCAAAAAGCTTTCGATAAGGTACCACATGTTGCTCTACTTAGCAAATTAGCTGATATAGGAATAGGAGGGAAAAATTTCATTTGGGTAAAAAAACTGGCTGACTGGAAGGAAACAAAGGGTAGTTTTAAGGGGAAATTATTCTAATTGGAGTGAGGTTTTAAGCGGGGTTCCTCAAGGATCAGTGTTAGGGCTTGTTTTGTTCATTGTTTTTATGAACGATACTCACAAAAATATTTCTGGGAACATGAATTGTTTTGCTGATGATGTCAAAGTTATGGGGACTGTACAAAATGAAGAACAAGCAAATCAGCTGCAAGAGGATCTAGATCGTATTACAGAGTAGGCTGATAAATGTGGTATGGCTGTTAATGTTGTGAAATGTCAAGTGCTACATTTAGGGCATGGAAATAAGTGTACAAGTTATTGTTTGTAAGGTTCAGTCATTAGTCAGTACTTTTCTTAATAAAGTTACTGATCTGGGGATCTTAATAAGTCAGGATTTGAAGTTCACCAACAGTGCAGTATTGCTAATGACAAAGCCAATAAGATGCTTGGGTTTATCAATAGATCTATTTCAAACAAATCTAAAGAAGTTATTCTGCCCTTGTATAGAAGTTTGGTAAGACCTCATTTGGAGTATGCTGTTCAGTTTTGGTCTTCCTTATCTTAAAAAAGATATTAATGTATTGGAAAGGGTTCAAAGGCGGGCTACAAGGCTAATAAATGGACTTTCTCACTTAGACTATAATTCCAGGCTTAGAAGGCTAAAAATGTACAGTCTTGAGCAAAGAGACCGAGGGGACATGATTCAGTTGCTTAAATTTATTTAAATGAAAGATGTTACGGGGCTGAAGTTTAGCACTGAAAACAGGACAAGGGTTCATTGTTTAAAGCTATTTAAATCTCAGGCTAACATGGATATTAGGAAAAATTATTATTTTAGCAGGGTAGTGGAACCTTGGAACAGCTTACCGGAAGAGGTGGTCATGAGCAAGGGAGTAGATAGTTTTAAGAGGGCCAATGATCTTCACTGGGGATTGTAAATTGACTAGGACCAGTCTAGCTAGGCCCAGAGCCTGTTGCTGGTCGTCACTTTTGTATTTGTAATCCAATTCCTTTATGTTTCGCCTCTTGTCCACTGCCATGACCAATAGCAATTTCTCAAAAATAGCAAAATAAGCATTTCTTTCAATTACTAGATCCATGATGTTTGAAGGATCATCAAACACCTGACTCGTAGGTTTGTAACATTAAATAAGTGAACAGGTCTATGTTTCACAGACGTTTGTTCTTCTCTTTAAATTTTAATTTTATCGAACCATACCGCATAACTTTAAAGATATATTTTACAAGTGTCTTCATTCCGTTAGTAGTTTAGTTTTAAAAAAAGACAGACCCAGTACTCCGTTTTACTTGGTTAGTTAGTCCGTATGTATTTTGGGATGAGACATGATATGGATTATTGGGAAAAACTTTATACTCGCGATCATCAATGCAAAAGTTGAGTCTCAAGTCCAACTTCAAACCTTGATCGAAACTTAGAAACTTGTTTAAAATAATATAGTTGTTGTATTTTTTTTTACAAATGTATAAGTTCTGGAAGGAAAGCTTCTTCTTGGAAATGGCAGGGTGGAACACAAATTACAACCACCTACTTGTGGTAGGTTCTGGGTAAATTGCACTAAAATATATTTGCATTTCCAACGAAGAGTTGTATATTGCACATTTATTGTGTAAAAAATTATAACTGCAATCTAAAAGAAGAAATACCGCAATGTGCAAAATCAGGAAAAAACGTCAATTTTTGGTTAACTTCACGTAACTTTGCGGCTTATGCGCGAACTAAAACCTGTAAAGGAATGTAAATATTTTCAAAGGTATATGAAGAAAGTATTAAAAGAAAGCAGGTAACCGGTATTAGAACAAAAATTTCGAACATTTGGGTTTTTATAAAAATATTTGAAAATTGACTATTTTTTACCTTTTTTTCAAACTTTGCTGCCAATGAGCGATCTAAAGACATAAATATTAATTTTTTTCATTATTTTTTCCATTTTTAGAATAGTAATACACAACTTTTTTTTTTTTTTGCAATTAGAAATTGCTTTTCGAAAATTTACTTTTTTCGACCCACCCTACTGTATACGCACGTGTGGTCGGGTTGAGGAAAAAAAAAAAAACTCGTCATTCAATCGGAGGTGAGCAAGATAGAAACAAAGGCCGATTTTTAAGTGAAATTTTTTTCACGAATACAATAATTCTTTTACTATGTAAAAGGAACTAAAAATGCATTTGATTTTTTTTTTAAATTATTTATATAATGTTTTTGCATACATTTCGGTCAAATTACATAAGTTAATGAACAGAGAGTATGTAGGTTAGGGTGGTTCAAAAATAAACGTAAAAAAAAAAAGGTTTCTTCTAGATAACAGGACACCTCTTAATACTTTTAGACTTGTGGATTGTGATATACTGGAAGAATTTTAGCTTCCTATTTTCACTGAAAGAGGGTGCTCGCCCACCTCCCCCAAACTTCATAAGTATGGGAGGAGGGTAAAAAAAACACACTGAACTGAAAAAACAATGCTACGTATTATAATGTACACGAGTAATGTGCATAAACATTGAAATAAAATAATTATTTCCAAAAAAAAAAACAGCAGGGGAATTTAATTTTTTCTAAATTTGTGATATTTTCTTATGCTACGGCTAATGTTAAAGTGAGGGGTCATTGAGCACCCTCTTAAAATTTGAGTAAGAAGTTAAAATTTTTACAGAATAATACTATTAGTAAGTATAAAAAAACAGGGGGTGTCCTGGTCTCTAGTTGAAAAAAAGTTTTTTTGAACCACCCTAATGTAGGTATGTATTGCAAATTGTGTGTGATTTACGTACATTATCAGGATAGTTTTATAATGTTGACTACTTGATTTGCCAATCAAGCAGTAAAAACGACTTATTCACGTCTAAGTAGTTTTCAGTTATCAAAACAAGATGAATATTTACAATGTGTTTTTTTTTTAATTTTATGTATAATTTAAATGTTTGCAATTATGTTTTCATGCTTCTCTTTTAGTGTGTGCGGGAACTAGCCAAATTACTCAATTTCAAAAAAATATCCTTTTTTACAAAACTAATACACCACCAGACCGTATGCACAACATGAATGGCACTTAAAATAGAATACTCAATTTACCAAGTAATTTTATTTTTTAATTCCTTCCACTTTTGGTTTACACGGGTCTAAAAATGTCATTTTTCTTGTTTTTGATAAGCTGTAAATTATAAAGGATAAACAAACGTACAGTTAGAGTTTCTCATTAGTGAGGCTCCACCGATAAATGTGTCATCTTTCATTTTGTATTTGTCTCCTAGATAAGTTATGACTCTTTGAAATGAGTAACAATTTTACATTTGACCTTGAACTTTGGTTCATTGCTGCTATTATTTTAATTATTAAGTTACAGCTTACTATGCAAGACTTATGTACTTTACAATCAAAATGAAAAATTAACTGCCATAAATGTATTCCAAACAGATTTGTACCAAAATGCAAAAGTCTGAACTTCCAATTTTCGACTGCGAAAACGGCTTTTGATGATCTCTTAAAAATCAAACGGTCAATATTAGAGAGAAAATAAAAGTGTTTTCAAACATCTTTCATTTGCAGATTTTAGGGATATGAATTTGAAAAAAGAAATAATAAAGGTAGAGCAGCACTTTTCTGAAATATCCAATGAAATTACATGGATTGGTCCCTGTGGTTTAATACCGAAGAATAAACTAAGGGAGCAAAACTACAAAAAACACGTTCGCATTTACAGCAAGTGCTAATTCGACAAAAGCAAGTGCCTCTGTTTTGCTAGTGAGGTTTTCTCCCCCCCCCCCCTCCAATTTTTTCCAAAATGTTGAAGAGCTGATTTTTTTTAAACAATTGAAACAACTAAAGTAGAAAAAAATTGATAAAGGAATAACAAGAGGTCTTTTTTTCATGTCTTAATAAACCTTGCGTCAGAATATAAAACAGAAGTAACGAAAAAGTAAATTAAAGTAAAAAAAGTAAAAGTCAATTTGCATAGTTTGATTCATTAGCAGGCAATTAAAGATAGCAAGAAAAGATGTATATATTACCAAAGCTCTTTTACTTTAGAACCTTCTTGCTTTCATTTATTTTTTTTTTAACCTCTTTTCATCGAATTTAATTTTTTTTCTCGCATTTTCCTCGTGAAAACTAAGTGTCGCGACAGAATCGTCTGATCCTTTATTTAATGTATCAAAATGAAACTACAGAGAATCGCTGTCGATTTATTATCCTTAAAGAAAACTTCTGCTTGAAAATTGAGTCAGTGAATATAGCTGTTGCAGTGCGACTTTTCTTTCACAACTTGCTCAGACTGTCGTCTTCCGTTTTTGTGTCGGGATAAGGAAAAAGTAAATTCTTAAGTGAAATCGCAAAGGAAATAGCTAATGGATTTTTTTTTTTAAGGATGTAACCCATTAAAAATGCACGAGTAGCGCACATAACTTCTGTTAGAGTAAATAATGGCAAATGTAATTGATGATAACTGTTTTCTTATTGAATTCTTTTACGTTTAGTTTTAAATAGTAATAATGTTAATAAGATATTTTAGGGCGGGGGGACATTCAAACTAACATGTCTAATTTATACATAAACCCAAAATGTGGAGGTGGCTTTTGTGTGGGGAAAGTAGGTTATGTAATTTACGTGTGCAGGCTTGGGGGGGGGGGTGAGATTCAGGGATCTTAATTGAGGAAAACCGTGATCACCTCGTCAAATTCACACAAAAAAATCTACTTTATAATTAAGTATTACTCCAAAGTAGCAGTTTGAAGTTAGCTAATTTGCCTACAAATTTTATGATTTTTTTTTATCGTTTATATAAGTACACCATTGATGAAGGGTAATGCTGCTCATGGGTGGGTAATTGGACTGTGCTCAAAGTTTGGATAGATCATTCAAGCAAGACAAAAATCCCATACGTAGTTGCTTGGGCTGTTTGCACCATTACATAATTATGTACTATGTGACCATTTCATGACGCTCTATGCGACTACTTTCTTCAAAAATGAAAAAAAAAACGGGGTGTTGCTTCAATCCCGAATTTTTTGCCAAAGCAGTAAATTTCAAACTACATAACATGTCTGATTTGAAACAAATGATCCGAGAGCTCATCATCGTCATACAGTTGCGTCTCATCAATGTCTGCCTTTGAGGTGGTCTCACATATGTATCAGCACATGTGAGCGCCATTACGCGTCCGCGACATTTTGATTTTACTGCATTATAGTCAGTGTAAAAAAATCACTATAAAAATAAATATAAGCATGAACGTACAGCTTTATGTTAAGTTTTTATAGATGCAACGAGTAAATCAAAGTTTGAAAACAATAACGTACACTTACATTCAAGTAAGCTGTAGAACAATAATGTTTGCTATATGTACCGATTGCAGGTTGTCAGCGTAGTTACGTTTAGTGACCGGAATTGTCAACTGAGCATCATTACCCAACTATACTTTACAAGTTCAGTGCTGTGTTAAAAGAGTTTAGTCTTCCAAGTAAAATTTTTTAAAGCGCATACAATGTTCTTCTCAAAATTTACAGGTAGCTTTTTCTTTTTGAATTTAAGAGCTTACTACGTCGACGAACTAAGACGAAATTAATTATACAATCGAATAATTATGAAATTAAAATAATAAAATAATCATCCTTGTAACAGTTATTTAATCTAAAAAATAAAAAAGAAAACTGTTGTCTCATAAATGTATAATAAAGTTCAAACACCAGTTGTCTAAAGTATTTAGATCAAAAATGTTACATTCGATGAACACATACTTGTGAAACAATAGTAACATCCATAAAGCTAACAAGTGCTTTTTTTTATTATTATTCCTCCCACTCTCTTGTGCACTAAATGAAAATTCACTTCGTTCGTTAGAAAAACAATGTCATTTACCTCGTTTATGGATAATTATTTAAACCCGATCATTGTATCTTTAAAATGCGTCTTTGAGGATCATTGCGAAATTAACTTAGCAGATAATGAGTAGCTTAGTGACTTAACACTTTTTAAGGACAACGCGAGAAAATAAATAGTTTTACCCTCAGTTCAAGAAAAATGCTGCAATCTGATGCCAAAATGGACTGCCATTTTGTTTTTATTTTAGCGGTGTGGCTGAAATATAGCATAATAGATAGCTGCTAATTTGTGTAAAGTTACTTTAAAATAGATTATAAATGAGGCAGTGAGAAGCAAAGGGATGAACGTGGACATTTTCAAGTTATTTTTAAAACGCGTTTAAAGTTGCGGTCCTAGGTAGGCTTTCATTGAAATTTTTCTCTAAATCATGCTGTTTAGTACTAGTAGCCCAGGTAGGTGCTGCTATCTCTTGCTCCAAGAAATAGGAGAGGTTCCACCAACCATTTGTATTGGTTCTCTCCAATGACACTTATATCCCTTGGCTTCTCACTGCGTTGCATTATGCTACAAAAGCTCACAAGATAGCATAGCAAAATGTAATTTAATAAAACTACAAAGGCGTTGCCATCACGCTATGAAAATTACGCATTACTTATGTTTATGAAACTAAATCTTCATTCACTGGTGGCATGGTAGGAACAAAAATAAATAAAACACAAGCTTTTATAATGTTAAATAGCTATTTTGAATAGCATTGAGCATTCAACGGGGAGGATATTGTGATAATCATCGCTGAGCCCTCGAGTCTCCTTCACACTCGTGTACCACAACTCCTCTATTGATGAAAAGATTATTAATTTCTTAACTACAACATTAATAAAATAGAAATGTTGTTCAGGCTGAAAGCGAATTGTGAATCTTAAAAACTCGTTAAAGGGGGTAGGTTCTCCATGTCACATCATTTTCTGGTTCGCATGAGATTCGCATGTAGTTGGATTGAAAATAGATTGCTTTCAAACGCAACTAAAAACATTCTCATCTTTAATGAATGAATGAGCATTACATTTCTTGAAATTTCACCTCAAAAATATTGCTATTGCCTATGTGTAAAAAATTTTTAACTGCAAGCTGAAGTGATGCTTGTTGACAATTTTCTTTTTTTAAAGCAGTAAAAAGTAATGTAGAATGCATAATTATTAGGGCAAAAATCACTTCACACAAAAAAGATGAAAATGTCCGAGTTCCCTCGAGCTTTTAGTTTTATCTTATTTTGATTACATTTTACTTTTAGAAAAGTTTTTAGATCTCCTTTAATATAACTTATTCATTTGATTAAAAGTACTACTCCAGTTTAAATATTTTAAATTGGATGGACTATTAAAAAAATACACATGTTTTCAAATACATCAGAAAAAAGTCCGTTTTGCAAAAGATAAATCAGGCATGTTGTATCATGTCTGAGTATCGTGGTGCACTAAGCTAGAAATGAGTAAGATTTTGTAGTTTGATTGAAGCATAACTTGTAAAAGTTATTCCAGTGTTTTTAAAAATGAATAAATAACGTGTAACACGCTGCGTATTTACGTTATAGCCACTTTCAGCTGTAGTGACCGATTTTGTTCGGACGACTATATTAATACTTTTTTGAGAATAAAAATAACCATTTCATTCTATCCATGACTTAATTTCCGGTATCTATCATTTTGAAATCCATATTAACATTTACTATCCGTTAATTTCTTTTTAAATTTTTATTTATTTAATCGTTTCTCCTTTTTTTCCCGATTTTTCAAATTACAAAATTAAAAAAATTTCCTTACAGTGGTCCGATAGTAAAACTTCATGTTACGATAAAAACATTTTTTTTAATAACAACTGATACCATAAAACATGACTATTTTACTTCAACATCAAAGACAATCAAATTTCTTTTTTGTACATGAGCTCAAATTAGCCTGCTTTTTGTACTTATTCATATTAATTCTCCTTGATTATTAAGACATACATCATGTTTCATTAACAAGAATAAACGCCAAAATTTGTTAATCGAAACGCACTTAAAATACAGTAAAGTTCCGAAATGTATTATCATCACGCATGAAATGATAAAATTTACGTTTAATTTCGTTGTAAAGTTGTCGTTCATCTAGATAAAACTTTCCACTTCATAGGCTTCATGATGATTCTCTAATTTAACATACACAAGTAAAGGATCAATGCGAATCATCTTTCACACGCATTGCAGATGACCGAAAATGGAAATGAGATGACTTGAAAGATGCAGACGATGAAATCACGCTGTGTTTTCAATTTCTTACCAAGTCTTTAAATTTGGCGAATTTTCTTAAGATTTCGGTAGACTTTAAGACCCTGCATCTCGAAAACGAAGGCACATAATTTATGGGTAAATAAAATGTCTCAATATACTCTTTCGAATGCTACCATTTTAAACTTTTTTCATTATTACTTCAGTCGCATGGATCCCTGGGTATAGCAGGAATTAGTAACAGGAGAGAGCAGGTAATGCTGAGGCAAAGATCTCAAGTCACATGGTTCAACTTCGTCGAATGGGAGACATGTTTTTCGTGAAACGAGTGGAAGAAATCAGATTTCTTCCAATACTTTCATTTCGAATATATCACGTGACTTGGGGTTCTTGCTTCACAAGAACTGAAGGCATCACTCTCTTCACCTTGTATTCCTTCCCAATGGTTTCAACCAATCATCTATTATTTCATATTTCAATTGCTTCCATTCGTGTCCTATAAGCTTTTTTCTCACTAATGAAAGCAGAGGCTCATTGTAGGTAAAAAGCCCAATATTAGTATATTTACCTTACTTGAATAAATTCAGCTTCAATACAGCGGCGTAGCTATAGATTCTGCCGCCCAGGGCGGGCGGTTCCTCAATTTGCCGCTCTTTTGTTAAGAAAAAGTTAATACTTTAAACGGTCAAAAGTACTTTTAATAAAACTGAAACTTAATTTAAGACGAAAGAAAACTTATTTTCATCTGTGAGAAAAATATGGAACAAAAGTTCATAGCTTCATCGAAAATTTCAAAATTTAAACCTAAAAACTCAATTTCAGACAATTTTTAGAAAAGGAAATTTTTAGTGAATTAGGAAAAGAGGGTCAGGGTTTTCTCACGATTTTATTTTCAAAGTTGAAGTCAGTTTCAGTCTTTCTTTGATGGCGTTAAAGAGTCGGTGGATCCTCAAGGAAATTTTCCAAAATTGAAGTGTTAAAAACGCAATTTCAAGCATGAGGAAAACAGGAGCTTTCTCCCAAAGTATTTTCAAAATTGAAATCAATTTTAGGCTAATCTTGGTGATTCTAATAGAAAGTGGAAAGTTTGCGGGCTCTCTCTGGAAATTTTTCGATATCGAAGTTTCAAAAACGCAACTGTGGGATATATTTACATGTATTAAGGGAGTGGGCAAGTCTTACCAAAAAATGGAAACATTTTGAAAATGACACCCTAAAAACGCCACTTTCGGCAGAAATCATACTTGCTTAAAGTAAAAGTTTTTTTTAACATCAAATATCTCAAATATCAACCCCCGCCCCCCCAGATAGTGCCGCCCGGGTTGGAATGTCTTCTCCACCCGGGCTTCCCACCATAGCTACACCACTGCTTCAGTATTATTACCAATAGTCCTGAATCGTAGAATAAAGTAGCGACACTAGGGTGGTTCAAAAAAAATTTTGTTTTTCAGCTAAAGTCCAGGACACCCCTATTGTTTTTAGACTTACTAATAGCATTATGCTATAAAAGTTTTAGCAAAGTTTTAGTCTTACTCAAATTTTAAGAGGGTGCTCATTGACCCCTTATTTAACATTAGCCGTACCATAGAAGGTGCCACAAATTAAGAAACATTTAATTTTCCTAGCTGTTTTTTTTTTTTGGTAAATAATTATTTTATTGTAATGCATATGCATATTACTAGTGTATATTAAAATATGTTGCATTGTCCCCCCCCCATACTTATGAAGTTTAGGGGAGGGGTTGAACACCCTCTTTCAATTGAAATAGGAAACTAAAATTCTTCCAGCATATTGCTATCCACAGATCTAAAAATATTGAGGGGTGACCCCTTATCTATGAGAAACTTCTTTTACATGTATTTTTGAACCTCCTTAAGCGTCCACCATCTTGGGGCTAAACGATGCTTCCCATAGACTAATAATAAGAGTAGACCGAGCTTTCCCAGACTTGCTAATGAAAAAATTGGTTCATGGATACATCATGTGACTGGTGGAAGGCTTGGCGAAAGCTTTGACAGCATGGTTGCTAGATGGCAACATTATCTATAGTTTGGCACTCGACATGTATTTTAAGACGTAATGTATTTTCATTATAAATTTTTCCAGGTGCAGAGATTGAACTGTTTTTCTTTTAGTTATGCATTATTTTGACAGTAGGAATTAGTTTTTGATCACAGTTTTCAGTAACATTTATTTAATTTGAAACTGCTACGTCAGCGTTGGCGTGAACGTAATGGCGTAAACGTTTTTCGTTAACGCAAAAATGTAATAATCGGTAACTTAAATTGAGATTGTAAGTAAAAACCTTACCGTTTGCCGATTTTTTGGGCACTTGCTTAGAGAGTTATTGAAATTGACTAAAGAAAACGCACAATACTATCTAAACGAAAAACTCACTATATTAACAAAATATTTACAACTTAGAATAACAAATTTACAAATCGGACTCTATAAAAGATCATTCTTCGTGTTCCATCAATTCTATTTATTTTATTTCTCATTTATTTTATTATCGTTTGCTACGATCAACGCCCGCTGTTGCTAGGATATCCACCAGTCACATGGTTTGGTTTATGAGCAGCAAAAGGGTTGCCATAGCTCGGTCTATTTTTATTATTAGTCTATGATGCTTCCTTCCTGTCTGGAGTCACACTCCCTTTCTTGTGTCTGCTATGATGAAGTAGCGCGTTTTGTTTCTTGATTGTGGTTTTTTATTAACTCTACGTTAATCCACAATCAAGAAGCAAAACACGCTACTTCACCATTGCAGACATAGGAAGAAAGTATTATTTAGCCCCAAGATGGCCGACGTGTCGCTACTTACGCTACGATCTAGGGCTATAATGTTACCAGTCCATGTGAGGATTCGCGGTTTTTCTTTTCTCCCTCAATATTCATGGAAGAGCAAGCCTTTACTGTTCATATGAGGCAATGAGAAGCAAAGGGATGTAAGTGGACATTTTCAAGCTTTGAGTAAAACGCATTTGAAGATAACATCCTTGGTAGGCTTTCATTGAATTTTTTTTCTAAATCATGCTGTATAACGGATACGGATCCTGATATTAATTCAGTGGAGAGCGTGAGCTCTTTTGCCGGGTATGAGGAGATTGAGTCATTGATGGAAAAGTGTGAGGGGAGGTGGAGGAAAAATATAAAAAAGGAATCGTTTCAGGGGCCACTTGTGCATTTACATATTTACAAGCACATGTGAAGTAAGTTTTGACAATATGAAATGATGGATAAATAAGAACGAAAAAATTAGAGTGACTATTTACAATATTTACAGAGAAAATCCAAAATAGAAGATCAATGCGGTTAGGAGGGTTCGGGATGCTGTATAGCAGCAACTACCAGGGCTACTAGTACCATTTCTTGCCCTAAGACAGAGGAGAGGTTCCCCTACCATATGTACTGGTTATCTCCAAATTTTTAATTTTGCCACTTACATCCCTTTGCTTCTCACTGCCTCATATGTTAAGTTTAGAGATTGTCTAACATTTTTTTCTCGTGTTTTTATTCATATGTACTTTTATCTATTAAAAACCATATTTCATGAAAACTTATATAGCTATCTTAAGTACGGAACATAACGAAAGAAACTACTTGAAGTTGCATTAAACATTTCTTATAATCGAGTACGAAAGTGAATTTCCGGTTTACCAAATGATCCCGTTATAAAATATTCAATTAAACGTCTGAAGTATTAAGCTTTAAACATAACATTAAGAGGGAAATTTGAACCGTGGAATTATCTTGTCATCATTTGTTGACATCTCTTTGACATTGGAGAATGGTAATTGGATGTTGATTTATATTCCTTCGAAATGAACATCGGAAAGGACGAATATCATTAATGGTTAAGGTATTTTGTACTTGAATTTTCTAAATTCCCATCAATAAACGGTTTAAAAGTAAACAACGTACAATAATAGAGCTGTTTCTTGAAGTGCTTCAATTCAAAATCCATCTCATTTTTATTCATTCATGTTATTCGTTTGTAAATTAAAGAAAGCAAAGCTGAGTTTAAGAAAGAAAGTAAAAAAAGGTGCGTCGACTCATGTTACATGTGTTACAAGTTACACTTTTTAAATTTGTGAATTTTTGAAGTCTGATCATTTTTTATGATTTTTCATCTAGAATGAGATTGTAATTTCAATATGACGCTGAATTTGTGCAAGCGATGTGCGTAAATATGAAGTTATATTAGATATTGTTTATAAATAATGAAAAAATGTATGTACGCGTATCATATGCTTGTAAGCACTTGTATCTCGAGTATATACGTGCATATATGAGTATATACGTGTATAGTAGACGTATATACGAATATATAAGCGTATATACATACATACACACAGGGGAATACACGAGTTAATTCATGGATACATTCAGTGAGTGTATGGTAAGTGCCTCGCCACGTATATACATATGAAAGCAGGAGTATATACGTATGATTACGTGTAAACACGATTATACCTGTATAGACGTATATACGTACATTTACGTGTATACACCAGTACATCTATGTATACACAAGTATATCCGCTAATAACAGAGTGAATCCCAGCTCTTGGGCAAAAATCTAAGGGCTGTGATAGGGAAGAATAAGAAGCAAAGAATCATAAGGTACTTATGGTCGCTAACGTTCTACATGCACACCAAGTCAGAAACTAATGAATTCAGGGTCAACAGGTCACAAATTTGTTACGCAAAGATGATTTTACTCAACATTTTAGTTTTCAAGAAATATTTAGAGCAGTTGTTTAAATTACGGCCTGTAGTAGCTTCAATATACGTATCGCAACAAAGGCGCACGTATCGCAACTGATGAAAGTTTTTCAAGAGTCACGTTATTGCAACAGAGTGCTTTGTGATTGCGACGTGCGTATTGCAGCTGCAGGCCGCAAATTTCATCAATCACTTTAAAACTTTAAGATCTATAATGTTGTGTAAAATTGTCTTTATGGAAATTTGTAACCTGTTTTGCATCCATCAGTTTCTGGCTTTGCGTGCATGTAGCGCGTCATAACTGTGACCATATGTTTCTGATGTTTCTTGCCTCTTATCCTCCTCTCTAGCATCTTTTAATAATTGCCCAAAAGTTCAAACTCACAGTGTATTCATGTATATCATATGCTAGTATGTAAGTGGTTACTCGAGTACGTAAGCGTATATACATGTCTACCTGAGTATATAAGTGTTCGTATATATACGAGTATAAGCGGATGCATACGCGTATAGTCGAATCGAATGTATATCTGTAAAGATTAAAAATACTTGCAGATTCCCATATACGTGTTTATTGGAGCATTTATGTGAATACGTATACGTGTCTACACTAGTAGATGCATATGCATCTTCTCGTATATTTGACCCTGTTTACTGTAAAAACAATACATATTAAGTGAAATTAATATTTAATTTATATCTGCCTTATACTTAAAGATTAAGTGACTTTAGAAGAGCTATATTCGTTAAGCGTAATATTATGACCACTTTACCCTAACTTACACATATTGTCCTAAAAAATACAACTAAAAAATAAATACAGCTCTTGCTCAATAACTTTGAGCAAGCTTTTTTTAACTGTCCCTGCTCGATCACCCCCGAATGGGATGAAATTTTGTACAGGTGTAGAGATGTCTTTGAAACTAACCTGTGCAAATTTTCAGCTTCCGAGATCCGAATCCTGAGGACCTAGGTTCTCCAAAATGGCGGATGAGCTTTGTGAGAAGAATTATCATGTTGTGATCAAGGTTACAGAAAATTTTATTACACTGGAAGCATGAAATTTTGGGAGCTTAAAGTACATATCGATTCGTTCTAGTATTTAAGTGAGTTTGAGCTCATAAGATTTTGAGCAGCACGCATATGAACTGGACTAAAAACGCTCTTTTATACTGAAATCATCATTTTTGAGACCATTTAATTAAGTAATATGATTAGATCTCGTGTTTTTCTGACATGAGTCGAAAACTACACCACGTAAAGCATAATTACAGCTGTTGCTCAAAGTTATTGACTCAGGCGTTTTAGAGTAACTGACCTAAAACTTTGATTCTTGTTGTTTCAAATTAGCAACTTTGAGACCGTGTAATTAAAAAAAGTTGATTAGTTGCCATGGATTTCTAAACTGGACCTTAAATTAAACCCCTTGGACTGTAACTACAGCTGTGTCCCAAAGTTGTTGACCCGTCGCGATCAAACCTCTAAACTTAGCCATTTTTAAAATATCATCAACTTTGAGACCGTTTAACTACTAAAGCCAAGAGAAATGAAAGCTATTTTATATTTTTCTTAGTACTATACTGTTATGAGTAGTTAAACATACACTTATTTCCGAGGGTTACTCACGGCTTTAGCAGATATCCGGGCCCAAACAAGGCAAACAAAGTTTAAAAAATTGCATTTTCAATTGACCTTTGCTCTCAAAGCCATGAGTGAGTCACCAAAATATTTATACTAGAATGTACCTAGTATCAAGTAGTGTCCTTATTTAGAAGAATTGGCTTGGTTCACTCATTGCTTTTGAAGTAAAGGAATCATATATTTAGCTCTTTTTTTTCTCAAGACCCTAACTTCGACCTCCACTCGAGGGCCAACAAGTCTAATTAGAGAAGAAAGAAGCTTCACTTTTTCTTATCACAATACTAGTAAAATATCCTGAAAGTTTCAGGAAAATTGAAGGTATCAATTATCAGGCGCCCTTTCACTTCATCCAGCTTTAAAAAATGATTCTTAACCTTCCCCTAGGCGCAAACCCGGCTCCTGGGGTAGGTGAAACGTGCCACCGCCTACACTGTTAAAAATTTTCCGGAAAATTTACGGTAATTGTTACTGGCATCCATGTTGCCAGTAACTATTACCGTAAAAATCAAATGTTACTGTAAAATTTTACGGTTTCCTCGGTAGGCCACAGCAACCAGTTGGCGCTGGGATCGCTTATTTCTCCGGTATAAATTACCGTAAAAATCAGCGATGCGTTGGCGATGCAATTTTACAGTAACAATTACCAGAAAATCTTCCTGAATTTTTAACAGTGTAGCGCGGCAGCTTTCAGGGCCGGCAAATTTCATAATTGCAAGATGTAAGGAAGCAAAAAAAGAAAAGAAAAGAAAAAAAACGAAAAACTCAAATCTGCACCTCAGGGGTTTTTTTTTTTAAATATTTTTTTTCAGCTCGAATTGCAGCAATACATGAGAGTATGCTCGATGATTTAAAATATATCTAGGGGAATGTGGGGCAAAGTGAAATGGTTAAGATGACCGCGTTTTTTCAAAATGAACAAACCGGAAATTTGTTTCGAAAATTACAGTGCATAAAGAAAGAACATTGTACTTTATAATAAAACTCGCGTTGAAACAGTATTTCTTATTTTTGGTAGTAAATTTGAGTCTTCAAAAAAAAAAGTGGAACTTTCTCCTTTTTTTCATGGGGCAAAGTGAAAAATAAAATAACTTTCTAATTAAATATTTCCTAATCGATTGTAAAACATTTTTGATCAAAAGAATCAGTAAATAAAAAAGTAAAATAATTAAATGAAAAGATAAACAATAAACAAGTAATTAAATGAATAAATCAATTAATATGTAAAGAAAAATTAATGAGTGAGCAAAAGAATGAATGAATACGTAAATAAGTGACTGAATGAATAAATATGTAACTTACTAAATAAAGGAATGTAAATGAATTCATTAATAAATGAAAACGTAAAAAAATTATATTCAACGATTGAGTGAGTAAATGAAACAAACTATTTCACTTTGCCCCATATGTACTTGACTCATTGTGCAATTTATTAAAACTACAAGTAAGCTTAATATTAACTAAATAATTACTGCATTGCATATTAAGAAGTCTCAAGTAATATTTAAGGTGTTGATAAAAAGAAATTTATCATTTTATAGTAACAAAAATAATATTTGACTTACAAAATATTACAATATGAGTATCAATTTTTTAAACTTGCCTGTATTACCAAATGCTTTAATATTTTGCGGTATTTTTTTTCCTGACTGGAATGGACTACATATGGTATTATATAGTTAAAATAATACCAGATAGGTGGAGGTGAAAGCAGAGAAAATATTTCACCATTTCACTTTGCCCCGCTATTTCACTTAAACCCCATGTTCCCCTATATATTATTAACACTAGAAAGACGGAGGGGCCTGTGTGGCCCCTCGCATAGTTTGTTGTTTAATAACTCGGATAATGTCTAACGGAACGTAATTTAACTTCCTGACTTTTCATTATATGACACTATGTGAATGCTTGTTTAATCATTTTATCATACGCCTCATAGTACTGTAAATATTGATCCTTATACCTAGAAAGACGAGAGGGGCCACAGTGGCCCCTAAGCTTTTTTACAGTTAAAAATTTTTTTTTTCTTTCTTTCTCCTAATTGGTCTAGCATAAAAAAAGGTCATTCTCTCTGGTTTAACCTGTAACTTCCGCTTTATACAGCCAGTTGGATATCCAAATACTATAAACAGTACTGACTGCTTACCAGCCTAAAGGTAGCCATTGCTCTTGAAAAGAAAAACTGATCCAAACTTTTGGCCAGTATAGAGAGAAATACTACAAATAATTGCATACTAAGTTTTTATTTAGTCATGAAAGAAGGTGCATTGGGCATGTGGACACACTCAGGAAGAATTTTTAAAATAATTCACCCCAAAAATGGGTAGGGGCCACACTGGCCCCTTCAGTCTTTCTAGGTATAACAAAAATGTCAGTCGTTCTAGTGTTAAGACAAGGACGCGGCACTGGTCGAGCAGCCCTGCCTGGGAGAACACTTCGAATGATTTAGTGATTGAATCGATTATTTTCGCTCTTAATGTACGTAGTTTTAAAAAAAATAATAATAAAAAGTTAAACACTTGAGTATCAGCTCTGGCTATTCACCTTTTTTTCCGACTGGTAAAAAGAACTTTTAGTGACAGTTTCACATGATACCGTTAGGAAGACCGACATTCCACAAATAGCTAATTTCTCGAAAAATACCATAACCAGACGTCAGGAAATATTTCTCCGTCTTTCTAGGCCTATCGGTATCATATCGATCAACATTCTTCGGTCCCCTCCCAAGAATTCCAGTCATTGATCTCTCGGGATCTATCATTCGAAAAAGAATTCTACAGTTGCCGGAAAGCTTGGGAACTGAAGTCACTAATGTTCTTTGTCTGTTTTCACCCAGCTCCAAAGAAATCTCTCATGTGCAAATAGCTAGATATTGTCCACATGCCATTCGTTACTACATTTTTTCAGTGAGGAAACATTTTAGCAACGACTTGCTACCATATGGGTTCCTTCGACTTGTTGTGGAAATGAAAAGTTTTTGTTGAACGGTGAGCATGAAAAAATAACCTACAGATCTCATTTTTTGCTTTAAATTTCCGGTTTTTTTTTTAATTTTTATAAACGGCATGTTTAGTCCACTCGTCCCTAAACTCAATCAAACTGGGGGCTCATTCTGTGGTACAAAGCACTTGTTTAAAAGAACCTTTTACGAGGGCATTCAATAGTTAAATATTACAAAGACTAACTGGTGTGGGAAAAAGACTGTTTGTAGTACAAGTTTGACACATTTTGGATCTTAAGTTGGCCCCCACTGGGACGAATTCTTATCAGCTGGTGTGTGTATTGTACTTAAAGTGATTTACTTATTCCAGATTTAAAAAATGCGCGTATTTTTTATGTATTCAAAACAATATAGTTTTTAGATCTTTATTCAGTTTATAGAAATAAAACGAGCTGATGTGTGCATCACATGACTTCCTTTTACTCCAATTTAATGTCATTTCCCCATTATTGGCAATTTTAATGTGATGCAATTGTTTACTCTCTAAATATCACCAACAGTGGCCAAATTGAATCAAAAAAAAAATCGTTAAATTTGTCGCCAAGTTGGCGACAGAAATTGGCGACCGAAGGACTGGTGATATATCGCCAAGTGTCTGACAAATTATAACACAATTCGAGTTTATATCGAAATTAACAATGATTTCCCCCCAAAAAGGAGTAAAAGACCCCCTTAGCAACATCCGAATGCAACCAAAATGAAAGGTGCACAACTAGACCCCACTAGAAGTCTACGTACCAAATTTCAACTTTCTAGGACATACCGTTGAGTTATGCGAGATACATACACACATACGCACATACATACGGAAGTCACGAGAAAACTCGTTGTAATTAACTCGGGGGTCGTCATAAAGGATATTTCGGGTGTCTGTACGTTCTTAGACATATATCCACGTGTGATCGGGTCGAAAAAAAAACTCAACATTCATTCGGGGGTGAGAAAAATAAAAATTAAGGCCGATTTTTGAGTGAAAATTCCTTCGCGAATACAATACTTCCTTTTTTGAAAAAAGAAGTAAAAAGGTCCACTTGACACTAAAATGTAACACATTTAATTACTTTAAACACCAAAAATACTGCGCGAAGAAACTTCCAGAAGAAATTTATTAAGGTTTTATGAACAGGCAAAATCGAGAAAATCAGAGGGCGTCGGATATTTTATCAGCGATAAGTAGGTTTCTCCTTTATTCCTTGATTGATGAGAAATATGCTTAAAATGCATTCTGTTTATAAAGAGGATGAGGATTAATCGAGCAGAGTTAGCAAAGGGAGATCGTGCAGCCAAAATTAGTAATTAAATTCTTGCTCCGTTTGGTGTCAAGGAAGTAATATGATCTCTTTAAGTAGAGTTTAAAAAATTAGCAAGGGGAAAATCTTGGCTGAAAATATAAATTAGCTTATACGACCATTTCTCCGAAACCTAATTACAGGTAGTGCTATCCCTGATAAAGATATTTCAAGTATGGGGCCTTTTTATCAGAAATAAAAATATGTTTAATTCGTGTTTTTGATTCATTAACTCCATAGATCATCCCTTGAAAAAAAAAAAAAAAACTTGCTAGTTAATTTACATTTAAAACTTTGCCTGTTATTGTGCTGTGCCATACTGCTTTATTCATTGAGTATAGAAAGCTTCATTTTGGTGATATTCGAGTGGATTTCCAATAACTTATTTCTAAAAATATTTTAAAATATTCTCCCATTTCAACATGCGTTCAATCACTAAAAGAGACCCTTTTTATCGGGAAAAACCCCCCAATTATACGAGCTTTTGATTATCCGAACTGGGCCGGTCCTCATCGATTCGGATGATTGGCGTTTTACTGTGCGTGAATAATTTCCTATTTAGCATGTTCATCCTATTCCATTATCAATTGTCTCCCTTTTCATAGAACTCCATCAGAAACTTCTGAACAAACTCTTGTGTGCAATTTAATTGATTTTGTAATCCCTTCTATTGATTATAAAATTTATATAAAAGCCTTATCTCTATGTTTTCCGATAAATTATATATTTAGCATATGTATATACATCGAGAAGAGATAAAATAGGGAGAATGAAGACTTTCATTCGTGAAGCAAGGATCCCAAGTCAGGTGATAGATTTTAAAGCAAAGCATTGGAAGTAATCAAGTTTCTTCCGCTAGTTGCCCGCAAAACATGTCAACCATTCGCCATTGTCGAGTCCTATAACTTTGCGTCATTGTCTCAGTTTTTGCTAAGCCAATGATTGGATTTGCTCCCTCAACTTACTAATTGCTGCTCGAAGTATGTATAACTTATCGTAAGTTTTACAGTATTATAAATATAATTAACTGTAACTCTATACGTTTAGATGCCTGGGAATAATAAAATACAGGGTGTCCTTAATGAAAAGGCCTTACTTTAAAATGTCTAAGCGATGAAATGATTGCTCAGAAGTGAACGAAATTTTGCGTACAACGTAATGAAGGGATGGAAATTTGAGCCAATAAAAAAGTAGCTCAATATTTCGCCACCAGAGGGAGTATTTTATAAGTTACGCATTTATTGTACATTTACGATGGTTTAAAAACAAATCTTGTATCTAAACATGTTCAACATGACCGCTATGATTTTCGTCTACCTTCTGGAATCTTGAGCTAACATGTTCTACAATTGACCGCAGTGTACTCCGGGAATTGCGACGAGCATGTCGTGATTAAGGCCCGTGATATGCTGTATTTAAGATCGGGTCATGTTCTAAGATTATCAGGACGCAAGCCCGGATTACCCAATAGGCCAACCTAGGCCCTGGCCTAGGGGCGCAAGCCAAAAAGGGCGCATATCCAGGAGGAGAAAAAAATGAACAGCTCATTAGAAAAATGAAAGGAAAGTGGCATGCTAGTATTTGAACAGTAAAAATACAGTTAGAACTGATTGGGACCTTACCATTGAGCAGAAAAAAGCAATTAGAGGAGAGGTGGCGTAATGCTTGAGTCTAGCTACTGTTTCCTGTCAAAACAGATAATTTTCAAGGGGCGCCGACTCCGAGGGCGCTGCGATGCTCCAGCAACCCCCCCCCCCCCCAATATTTGCGGGGGTGTCGGGCACCCTCACTATCAGCAGAAAACTGATGAAAACCTTTTTGTATGGCCTCTTTTTCTACAAGCAGAAAAAAGAGGCCATACAAAAAGGAACGAATTTTTAAATATTTAGCTAAGCTTAACAAAAAGAACAAATTATACTGTTGTGTTTTTGTTCCTAAACTATTTGTGTTTTGATTCTCACTAAAATTTTCACTGCTTTAATTTAATTCATTCTATTTTACTTTATTTTATTTTCATTTATTTATTTTTTTCTCGTAAAAATTTTTTGTGGTAAAAACCCGAAGTAAAATAAGATATTTTCCGCCTAGTGTTTCTGTTTATAAACCTGAAGCACATTTTCTTGAGAGTTATACGCTCTGAAAAATTGCTCTTGTTTGGTCCATTGTGCTCGGTGTTTGAGCACCCCCACTGGTTTTCAAAACCCGGTGACACTAAATTTTCAATGTCTTTGATTTGAACAATGATTTCAAAATTCGGTAAAGCTATGATATAGAAAGTGTTCAATGTAAAAAACTTGTTCATGAAACAATTTTTCTCTTGATGTCTTTAAATCATGTCAATAAGTATATGTTTTGCAATTAATAATTTATTAGTTCATGTTTAGTTTTGACAGTCAATAATTAGCGGCGCCCGAAGCTTAAATTTTTGAAGGGATGAAATTATTAATTTACCGAATGAAGTTTCAAATTTTACGGAATGACAAAACACGAGTATGCATAATTGCACGCGTAGCAAAATCTAACGAAAACAGACAATAGACATCCCTTTAAAGAATATTTTTATGTTGTCTCCAAACTGTCAGACATTGTTTGACGCATAAGGAAATTTTGGGGAGTTCACAGTGACCTCCTGCGGCCTTTGCCAATAATATCCCCTATTTTGTACACAAAATATTCACCATAGTCTGCTTTAGTTCTCCACACTAAGCATTGCATACAAGTTTCCTAATAAATAATTTCTTTGACACAATTTTCTATCTTTTCCTTTATAATTACCTCTGTTATTGGGTTTCACTTCCAACATATTATTTTTCTGAATATTTTTTTTCAAAACATCATCTAGATCACAACAAAGTTGATAAAAATAAAAGAAAAATTAAATATATTTACAGAGAGAGACCAGCAGTTTTAAATATTTTCAAGGTAAAAAATGAAACTATCAAGGAATTCAAGAGTCATGATATCTAAATGTAAATAAAAAGGGGAAAAAATACTTCAGATATCACTGCTAAATATCATCTCAGCTCAAACCGGTAAAAGCTTTTTCCTTGGGCTACAGACATTTGTTTTCCAAACAGATAAAAATTTTGAGGCGGAAAATTTGAAAATTTCACAATAGAAAACCAAAACAGTTAAATGTTTTTGAAAAAGAAAAATTGAGGCAAGATGTTTGATAACATATTTTAAGAAATGAATGAAAATTTCGGGACGTGGCAATGTGGGGAGGGAGGCGTTTTCTGAGCCTAATCCCATCATGTTACGTCACCAAAGGTAACCTAAAATTGCGAATTTTATAAATTTAATTTCAGAAAAAAATTACAGAAGAGATTCCCCCAACCTACTTCTACTAACATCTTCAAAGTTTTTCTGAGTTGGCTTTTTATGAAACGTTAGTTTCAAAAAGTTTCCGAGTGTTTCTATATTTTCCGAACATTATCGAGATTTTTTTCATAGGACCTCAACTTTTGAACATCTGTGCAGGAGGGTCCCCCTCCCCTTCTTAGCATTTTGAAGATGGTCTAAAATTTCGAAAATTTTCCGGAAAAGAGTCCTCAAACCCAATCCCTTTACCCAGCACCATCAGATGCATTAGAAGTCCTACAAATGCATATTTAGAGTTTTCTTTTCAAAGGCTTCATATCATAACAGATCGTCTAAAACTTTGTTTTTAAGTCCTCAAGCCAAAGATTTTCCAGGGAAGTGACCTTGACTTCAGTATCCCCTCCCCCCCCCTTCTCCAACTCATTTAAAATCGCCTAAAATTAAGACCTGAATTTAGAAAGAAAAAAAAAATCCGGATAGCTGCAGAGTTCAGCCTTTCTCCAACATTATTAAAATTGTCTAAAGCTTTGTTTTTAGGACTTTAAATTCGAAAAATTTACGGAAGAGAGTTACCCAATTCCATCCCTCTTCCTTTTGTTATTAAAGATGACTCACAATAAAGTATTTAGGCTTTTAATTTCGAAAACTTTCTGGGGGAGAATGGCTTAACCCCATCCATTTCCCTAACATCATAAAAGATATCTTCGAATGTTGCAGTCTTTAATTTCAAATAAGTTCCTTGCTAAAGCAACCCGCTCATCAAAAAAATATCCTCTAAAATTGTTTTAGGACCTCAATTTTTTCGTTGTCTCCCAGCATCATTAAAGTTTTTCAAAAACTTAATTTTATGACTTTAATTTCGAAAAGGGAGGGGGAGAGTTCCCTAACCGATCCCTTTCTCTAACATCATCAAAGATGACCGTTGCTTCGAGTTAAATGGCCTAAAATTGCATTTCTGAAGCGTCAATTTTGGCAAATTTCTGGAGTGCACCGGCAAATCCACAGCTCCCCCCCCCCCCTTTTGAACATTAACCATGGAAAAATTGAAAATGAAACCCATCCCTTAATTTTCAAACTGGGGAAAGGGCACGAAATTTTCACTTATCTCCCGGACGCTGCTACACCTCTGAGAAAGAAGAGGGGGGGGGGATACGATTTCGGGGATACACTTCGAATATGTGAAGGGAGTAGGAGGGTGTAATCTCTAAGTTTGGCCTAGGGGCGTAAATAGACGTTAATCCGGCCCTGGACTTACACGAGTTGTTTCAATTGCTTCTAATGCTAAAAGTCACATGGACCGATGTTTGATGATTGGGAAGTAATGTATTTCATTAAAAACACCCTCTGGTGGTGAAATTTTAAAATATTTTTTTATTCCCTTAGACTATCTCCCATCTCTTCTTTACGTTGCAAATAAAATTTCGTTAATTTCTGAGCAATAGTTTCTTATCGCTACAGAAAACTTAATATAAGGTTGTAATTAAGCTAACACCTTATATACAGTAGACTTCCGATTATCCGCGAGCGGTTTATCCGCGGGGCGGATTATCCGCGAATCAATCAACAATCACGAACATGTATTTTCGCAGTAAAAAGCGAATACCAGTGGCTGTTTTTTTTTTTTTTTTTTTTTGAAAAATTGTAAATTTACACTCAGTTGTTTTTGCTTGATTGATTGATTTGATTTAATTTTATTATTATTATTATTATTTTTGTGCGTTCTTCATCGTACATACACTTGTTTGTTATTGATGTTAAGTTCGGTTGTGCAAAAATACAAAACATTTGTACTGTACTCTATATATATTTTCACTGTTTGCAGAAAGTGTTATGCATCAATACAGTTAAGAATTTGAGATAGGACAATTTTTACCCGATTTGTCCCCCATTTTAGTCTTTTTGCGGTTATCCGCGATTTTTATTATCCGCGGCACTTGTGCCACCCAATTCCGCGGATAATCGGGAGTTTACTGTAAATCGCATTAATTCCCATCTTTAGAATCCATTTTATACCTAATATTTAAACTGAAATAGTAATCGATGCATCTATGTAAAACTAATATAAACCATTAAGCTATAAAGAACACAACGAACGGCGTTTCTAAACTTTTAGAGCTAATGGATTTTTTTTAACCTTTAACTTTTTTTTCCTTCCCTTAATTTTTTTTCTAAACACAAAATAGGGAGTTCGCATATTGCTTTTTCGTAAAATGATTCTTGACGTTTCATTATCGAGTATTCAGCTCAACAGCTAATTCACCTGAAAATTTGACAAAGATTGGTAGATTGCTTTAGAATTCCACGAAAACTAATAGTATATTTTTTTCTTTCTAAAACGCATTAAACAATCAATATATGTCATTTATGAATTAAAATATGAAATACATGGAAGATTAAGGCATTGTTTCCGACTCGATTTTCAAATTTTAGGGTCATTCTCGGGAAAATGTTACAAATCATATCCGAGACTTGGTAATTATCAAAATTTATTTTTAAAAAAATTAATTTTTTTCGCTAATTCTCCACTTATTTGTGCGTAACCAAGTATCAATGGTGTGTGTATAAGTAATTTATAATTGTTTATTTATTTATTTTCATTTTTTTTTTTTAATTTTTGGAACAAGGCATAGAACATTACGCGCCCCCAATTTCAAATCATTCGGAGTTAAAATGTGATTTATGATTGAGCTGAAATGTAACATCAATATAAATTATCGGTTTTATTTTTTTTTTTTCCATAAAAATCAAGTTACAGCACAACTTGGGGAGAAAAAACACCTTCCCAGAAAAAATATATTTTTATTAATGTCCTAACATTTTCTTTGTCACAGCCATTTCGAAAATAAAATAAACAATTATATTAAATCTGGTGATATTTTTAAGAAAACTAAGAAGTATAACTTCCGTGCTAGTTAGCTATTTTGAATTCTTGATTCATCAAATAAGAAGAGACTAGTTTTTTCTTCTAGTAGTTAGTTTTAACTTTAATGTCCACTCTGCTAAACTTTTGTAATTTTTTAAGAAAATGTTTTTTTTTTCTAGAAATTGCAGGCTGAATAAGTTTTAGAATTATTATTTCCTTTTATACTTTTTCTGTAATTGTGATTTTCCTTTATGGTTAGAACGATTTGTTTTAAAAGCTTATTTCCGTACCTCAGAGCCAGATTGACCAAGTCCAAAAGTTGCGATTTTCCCTTTATTAATGCATTGTACGTAAAAGCCCATCCCGCACTGAGTCATGTTAACGTGATTAAAAAAAATCCTTTTCAATTTTTTACCAGAGTTAAAATAGAGCGTGTCTCATGCTTTGCATGCGCCAGAAAAAAGTTTTTCTTTTCTCCTGTAAAATTACCATAACGTAAATTACGCCCTTTGGCTAAGAGGTACAGATTTGTCAACTGAGTTACTTGTCCACTCGAGTTATTTGCCCATTGAATTGCCAAGTAACAAAGTGGTCAAAATATTTTTTGAATCCTTCATAAATTTTTATCCAAACCCTTGATACTTAATTATACGCAGATAAGTTAAATAATGATCAGTAAAAAATATGATTAGTAAGTGGTAATTATTAAAATTGATAAATAAAATTTTGTCGTACATGATTTGTACTATTTTCTTGAAAATGACTCAAAATCTTGATTCTATGTTAAAGCAAGATCGCTTTAAGAGTAATAGACTTTCTTAATTGCAATTTTATAGCGCAAGTAAAATTCATCCTTGCTTCGTTAAAACGGTACAACTTATCTATAACTTTTGGAGCATGGGATTACCACATCTTTATGTCTCTCAAACTTAATGTTTGATGAAGACACCATTCTAAGACTCGAATGCAGCCATACATTTCCCTAGCGTAACTTAAAATATCGAGAAACACTTTCATGATTATCTGAAGAAGCAAACATTCAAATTGTTATCTGATACTCTTCAATCCAAACCTGCGTGCGTTGGCGCGCAGAAAACATAATTTTATTTACGCAAATGACTACTGAATGGACAACTGCTCGAGGGTTAGTGCCACAATGAATAGGGAAACGAGGATTCCTAGATCGTTGCTACATACGATGCCAATAAAGAAAGAAGACTGGGAGAGTGGTGAAAATTTTGCTCGAAACGTGGGCGGAATGAGTAAACTAGATGAACAAATGAGCTCTGGCTGAAGTAAAGAAACTAAATTCAATTAAACGGAATGAGAATTGGGATTGTTGGTTATTATATTGGATAAGAGACCTCCAGGCATGCGTAAAGTGTTTAGATTATAACGTTCGTTTAAACCACCAATGCTCTTAATTTGAACGTGGTCTCCTGTAATTATCTATGGTATATTGGTTTCCGAACTAACCACGACTGAAACCGACATTTTGTAGATTTTAAAATGAAAGTCTTCATCCATCTTTAATACACGTCATTATGTTTTTAAGGCATTTAAACTCTAAAATTAAAAAAAGTCTAGGTCTCATTTTACATCGTTTATTGATAAAACACGAAGCAGTTACGATAACAGCAAGTATTACAGTCATACTGCCGTGCTAAGTGCATAATTTTTATCTGAAACCGAGCTCAAAATGAGATATTGACATTTGAAGTTTCTCCACCTCCATGTATTTGATGTAGATGCAAAATTTTTTAGTTTTTTTTTAAAACATATCCCCTTGACAAATTACCATAAAAAGTTGTATTTAACGTTGTATTTAGGTGAAATATGGAACAAAGAACCACTGGTGACCGTAACTAATTTTGATGCAAAGAGCAGATACGATTTAAGCTTAGCACGGCAGCTTACTTTAGAATAATCTCATGCCCCCCTCCCCCCCCCCCTCCAAACGTGAAAATAACTCGGAATTGCCGAAGGAAACCTCTTCTTCAGATTCTTCTGATTACAGAATTTGTATCTTGAGTGCTGAAAAAATTAGGCATGGAAATCAAAATTCTCACACAACAGCCGAGATTAGATTCTATGGTAACTGTACAAGAGTGCTGCAATATAGATATTGTTCAGATTTAAGTCCACTTGCATGTTACTTTGTGCATCATTATGGAAAGACAGTTTTCAACTATGAAATATTACAAAAGATATTTCAGAAACGATACATCTAAAAGCTATTAAATAAGCTATTCGTTATGCACAAGAGCATAAGTAAAAATATATATGCAAATTTCAGAGTTAAATCTTTTGTGAAAACAAACTATATATTCCCCCCCTCTAACGTTTTTTTAAAACTGCGGTCATTTTTTTTCGATCATTGAATAACTTTCATATTTTTTTCAAAGAGTTTGGATTGCAACGGTATTTTTGAGCAATCACGATTGCTTATTGTTCTCATTTGACCGTTTTTGAGGTCCGTGCCTTTTTCAGCTTGGACCAGAAGCCTTTGCAGCACCGCCACCCACCGTCCTCTGCAGGCGGCGCGGCGCGGCTGCTCCGGTCCTGAGCTATCCGCTTCTCCTTGTCGGAAGCGTCCATGTCCTACACACACGCACACTCACACGCCTACGTGCATACGCACAGGTCTACACACACACACACAAGCATACACACTTACACACACAACTATGCACACGTAACCGCACAGGAGGAGAGGCAGGCTTGAGGGGGGTGGACAGGAGCTTTTTCTAGAAGCAATAACTCCAATGGGTAAGGTCCTGTCTCAATTCGTGATTGCGAAAAACATAATTTGAATTCAAAATTTCAGAATTCAAATTAATTTTCTTTTTGTTCTTATTGCTCTCAAATGACCTTTTCTATGTAATTTTTATGTAGCTAAATAAAATTCAATGCTTTAAGTTTTGAACGTAAAAAATAAAAATGGTGTAAGTTTAAACTTGGAACAAGTGTAAGTTAAACGGAAGAAACTACTTTTCAAGTGCTCCACTAAATTGTTGTGAATTTGATTAATAATAACCAAAAACATGAGTCTAAAGTAAGTTTCACAGTTAAAAGTTTCCCCTTCTTTGAAATTTGTCACATCTCACCTTTCAATTTCAGAAAATTGGTCAAGTTCATTTTCTAATTTCAGCAAGGTGCTATGAAGTAATCATAAAAGTTACTGCCAATATATAAGGAAAATTTAAACAAAAAACTTCGGTGCCTATCTGAAGTCTTAAAATTTTTGAATCTCAATGCTCAACTGTGATATCAAAAATATCCCCCCCCCCTTCCACCATAAAACAATTTACTTCTTAAGATAAAATATTTTTCTTTTAAACGATTCACTTTTCGCTACAGCACTTCAGAAGTCATATAGTATCAATTTCAGCAAGTTTAAAAACATTAAATGTCATAAACTTAAAATGAAACAAAATCAACTGGAATTAAAAAAATATCAATTTTCTCAAGCTAAAAATGAAGCATTTATTCCCACCTACTCCAAGAATGACGTAAGTAGGAGGGTGCGAGAAAAGAGTTCTTGCATTATGATTACAATTACTTTTCATTTCTCCTCAGTTGGTGGACATGAAATTACTCTCCCCTTGGGAGCATACCTCGTTTACAGAAAATTACTCCTGAATGTAAAATACCATTAGCTGAAATACGTTCCTCTGAAAAAACGTTGAAAGACGGATTCAACGAGAAAGTCATGGGAAACAACGAGGCTTTTATTTTAACGAAACTGAAATTCGGAAATTTTTATTGAAAAATTTCATTACAATGAAGTGCATGCAAGTGTGATATTGACAGATCCCAGAAGGTGGCATTCTCTCTTCTAGCTAATGGCCTTAGTGCGTGAAGAAGTTTTCTTCTCAGCAGGAAATGTAGTTCAACAGCTCTGTCGCTGCCATTAAAGCCCTAGATCGTAGCTTAAGTAGCGACACGTCCGCCATCTTGGGGCTAAAACGATGCTTTCCTCTGTCTGCTATGGTGAAGTAGCGTGATTTGTTTCTTGAACGTGGTGTTTCTTGATTGTGAATTAACATGGAGTTAATAAGAAACCACAATTAAGAAGCAAAACGCGCTACTTCATCATAACCGACATAGAAGAAGGCATCGTTTAGCCCCAAGATGGCGGACGTGTCGCTACTAAAGCTACGATTCAGGGTTTTAGCTGCCATCCGAGTCCGCTTTCGAAGAAATTGTGGCAGATCTTCTGCATTTCCTGATTGATCTATGTATTGAGACCTTTGATACTTGGCGAAGAACAAAAATTTCTAAATCTTCCTAATTAGGTTTCTGAACTTCTTCTGAAATCCATGTTACTTTTGCTTTATTGATCATTAGTTTTAACTTTGCATTATTTATTCAATATTAGCTCCGGCCATATCTTCTTCAAACCAAGTCATCCCCTAAAAAGCTTCCTCAAGGGAAGTAAGAACAAGGTTCACTTTGAGCTGAAATGTTTACACTTAAGCCGGGAAACTTGCATTAAAGAAACGGAAAATTACATTTCACTGAAACACAATTTACATGATTCATTCACTGCGTTTTATCTCGTTCTATGAATGTTCTGAGCCTGATGGTCATTTAAAACTTGATACAACAATTAAGTTTCGTACTTCTGCGAATATTTCCTTTTATTAATTGTTTGTCAAAGATGCTTTTATGATACGTGTGCTCTTTTTATTAAAAAAAGGGGGGGGTGCGTTCCGTGCTACGTTTAGCCCTAAGTGGCCACAAAATCCACCGAGTATGCCCCCCCCCCCTCCTTTTTTATGTTCAGACACATGCGAAATATTTAAATTATTTTCGATAAATCTACACTTGTAGGATCCCGATTTTCTGGCCATGGTGAGGATTATTTTTCAAAAAATGAAATAAATTGGTAGCCCTACTTTTACAAGCATTGTGAAAGTAGATGAATGATGAACAATTCTGATGTAACTCAAATTTTCAGCATTTGATTTACTAAAGAGCTGGCTTTAGTAAAATAATCCCTTCTATTCTAATTTATTTGCTGTTTGCAAGCGGAAATTAAAATGAGCGTCACCGTAGCGCAAATGATCCTGTTACCTACTTTACATATCAGTTCACTTATTTAATAGAATTTTTCCATTTGCTAGAAAATTGTAAATGAAGCCATGCTTTATCTTGTTTTAGCCCTATTACGGCGGATTGAATTTTTTTAAATTTTTTTATAGAAGAGTTAAGAAATACTTTTGAGACAATATTTTTCATCGTAAAACTAAGTCAAGGAAATGCTTTAAAAATTATTTGAATTTGATTTTACTTTAACTGTTCCTTTCAATGCGGAAAATATTTTCCAGTCTTTCAGCATTTTTCACCAACTAAACATTGATTTCATATCAAGAACAGCGGATCATTGAAAATATTCTGATAAGTTTTATTCTTAATTCTATAAAAAATAATCTTGATTTCATAAAACTTGAAAAGACCTCTAAATTGCAAAAAAAAAAAAAAAAAAAAAAAAAACTGGTATCGATAATAAAACAGCCAAATTCAATGCCGAACGAAGTTACAGTTCCCAAAATTATATTTTCGAAGAAATAATTCTGGAAACAAGACTCAATGATTACAATAAAGGTAGGAAATTTAATATTAAGCAAAAAATTAATTTTATTCAAAATGTGTGTGTAACAGATTTTTCAATAAAAAAAATTCCTCTTTTCGAACAGCATAGTCATAGTCCAAGCGCATACAAATTTGCTTGCTTAACGAAGAATTTTAAAACTGACAATTATCTTTAAGTCAAATGTAGTTATCTTTCTAATTGTACAAAATATAACTAAAATCAAATCACTTAGTTGTTTTTGATAATATTGAAACTGGCGTGTATTGAGTAGATATTTCAGTTTTCCTTTGCTTGAATCTCAGTGGAAAAGGATAAACATCGATTCACATCGTCGCACATTTACATCTTCTCAAAAGTCTACTTTTAAATTATATCTTTGCCGCCCTCCCTCCGACGAATAGCCCCCCTCCCCATCTGACATTTCCTATCAACATCGCTAGAGAGTTCTCTCTGGAGTAGCACATAGTTGATAGTCTTAAATTTTAGTTAAGATTATAGTCTTAGTTGATTATAGTATAAGTTGATAGTCTTATATTTTACGAAAAAAGAAAGTAACTTCTCGCGATCAACAGACATTTGAGGTGTAATTTATCAAAAGGGAACATATCCACTTTTTTCGAAAAAAAAATCATTTTATGACATTTTCTAAATCTTTCAGATGACGTTTATCAAATCATTTACTCTCAAGAAGTATAAACGTAGAAAATAATATTTTGTTTAAGGGTACAGCGTGGCTTTTTGATCAAAAAGTAACAAATCCGTCCTCTGCACACGTTTTATTTTGAACAAAAGGGGACATATCCTGAAAGAATTTGTAGTAAGAAGACCTTTAGATTCAAAGAGACATATGTCTAAAATCCTCAAGTTTTAATCAAATACTTTTAGGTTCATGTACTTCAATAAGATAATGAGAAAGTGAAATATTAGGGTTTTGGTGATATTGAAATTCTCAACATTCAGGTTTTCGTTCAAAAGGGCACATATCCAAAATTAAGATGGCGATATCTGTTTCTTTTTTTTGTTTGTGTAAAAAAAAAACATTTCCTACTTTGAGCCATGATTTGCTGTGCTATCTTACTCAATTCTGTACGCAGAGAAGTTGATAAAACTATTTTGCTCTTACCCAAATTCGTTTTTCACACCTCCTGAACATTTTTAGAAAATGGATAGTAATGTACCCTTTTGATAAGTTGTCCTCATTTATTCCCCCCCCCCCCTTTTTTTTAAAGTAAGAACAATGTTCGAAATATGATCAAAAAGTATACAGACTGATTGATTATATTTTAAAAAGTACAAAACTTACCTATTTGCAAATTAGTTACCTTCAAATTGATTAGTTTTCGAAATCTCACACTTCAACCCAATTTTTTTTTCTACTGTGCATAACCTTTTTTGCAGTTATCTTTCAAAGTACGAGGCATGTTTTTAAAGTAAGTACCGTTTTGATATAAAAAAAGAACGAGTACAGATAGAGCAAAGAAATTAATTGCACAAAAATCTACCATCCTTACGCTATTTTTTGACATTGCTCCCGTGATTTTCCAAGCATTTGTCATAGCGTGGTACAGGTTTTTGTATACCTATTCATAGAAAATTGCCGCCTGTGTAGTCAGCCATGGGATAACATGTTCTCTGAGCTCATTATTGCTGTTGTGCCACAGACCACCTACGAAAGACTTTAGATGCCGAAACAAATGAAAGATGTTGCGAGCGAGGTGAGGGCAGACCAGAGGATGTTCAAAAACGCCCCAGCCAAAGCCCTGTAAGAGTCCTCATGGTTGACTAAACGGGCGGTAACTTTTTACGAATAGGTATACAAAAACCTGCACCACGCTATGACAAATGCTTGGAAAATCACGGGAGCAATGTCGAAAAATAGCGTAAGGGTGGTAGATTTTTGTGCACTAAATTACTTAGCTCTATCTGTACTCGTTCTTTTTTTATATAAAAACGGAACTTACTTTAAAAACACGCCTCGTATAACAGCTTCGGCTTCCGATTAATGTTTTAAATGTTACAAAAAAAAAAAAAAAAATCTTTCAGAGAAGATTCGGGAACATCGAAAAAAAGTACAGAATTCCGTGGATCAAACAGTCACACCATATTCATCATATGAAGCTCCTATTTTTTTTTTAAGCGTGATTTTAATTCCTAAAATATAAGTTTGACTTGGAAGCGAAAAGATTTCGGGTGATTAAGGAGATTAAATAGATAAAATCTGGTTTTTTCGAATAAATCCAGCCTTAACCCTTATTGATTAATCCGCATATTTTGACCAGAAACGAATTCGCTTTACGTTCGAATTGTTACAACTTCATTTAAAATATTAAATTTAGGACAAGAGTTAGAAGCATTATTATGCTGCAGATATTGCATAGACTTTTTATATTTCAACTTCGGTAATGATTTTAAATGAACTAGTTTCCCGACATCTTTTCAACTAATGGTTAAAATTATTTTATATAAAAATAGGACACAGTAGGAAAATTAACTCTCCTATTAGGATCAATACCGATTTAACTTCTAACCTTATTTCTTAATAACTGTTTCTAGGTTTTTCACCTACCTCTTTGATGAAAAGGAGCGTCCACAGAAAATAGAACTTTTGCTTCGAAATTCTATGAATAGCCGACTTTAACCTCTTTAAATCAAATGAAGTAAATTAATATATTGATTTAAAAAAAACGGAAACAGTAACAAGCGTTCCGTTTTTGCATCGCAAGCGGATCAGCACACACAGCGCAATTAACGCATGATTTAGGGTTTTTTATAGTAATGTTTCTAAGAGATATAAAAAAAATCGAGTGTTAAATAAACTTCTTAAAATTTTAAATGTTTTTCAAAAGATCAAGAAAAAATTAATCTATTTTCTGTTTTGTCTTCGACACAGTGTGATTATAATTAAAGTTGCGATTTCAAGACACCCCTATTTAAAAACTAATAGTACCAACGATTTGATATTTCACTACAATAGAAATCAGCCCATTGGTTTTTGTCGTAGCGTTTCATCCTCGTAGGCTACTATTTTGTTTGACTAATAAAAAAACAGTTCCACAGATGGCGCTCTCAGGGTAATTTATAAGGGAACATAACTCCAGTCTGAGGATTTCCTAGGTGCAGAAAATCGACCGCGTCAGTTATGATTATGTGGCAAGCAAATGATTCCTCGAGAACTAGAGTTACGGCACCAGTAATAGACAAGGGTCCAGTAACAGACAATTGTTAAGTTAGTATTTAAATAGTAAGAATTTTAGGCGGGTAAAAACTGATGTTCCTACGACCCATGAATGCGGTGCAACCATCTAATGTTTTCAGACTCAATTTTATGAGCCAGTTAGTATTTACAAGGCAGTGGTGGAAGGTTATGAACAGCTACCACGAGGTCTGCCGGTGTTTCATGTTCATTTGAATTTAATAAGGTTTTAGATCTAACAATAAAAAGAACTTTTGCATATTTTTAAAAGAAAAAGGGAATTATGTTCATTAATCATCCTTTCCTCACCCCAACTGTTACTGGGTGTCATCAGAATTGTCATTGTCTGTTACTGGGGGATCGGACCTTTTTTCGAAATTGAGCAAATAAAAATAGAATTAACTCATTCAGAGGATCCAGATGCAGCCAAACGTTAGATGAGCTGTAGTTGCATGAGAGAAAATTAGTTTTAAAGGTCTAAATACATTAAAAGGCTCAGAAAATTGAGTTAACCTGACAGCAATGTCTTAAGCATGTCTGTTCCTAATGCCGTGACCCTAGATTGGCTTGGAGTGCTCTTGGCAAAATATCCAAGTGCAGTTTCACATCGAAGAGAGCCCAGGTCTCCATCTAGTTTGAAAATTCTCGTGGTAATGGCACCTGTCGATAGTGGTGCTGCATTAAAGAACGGATCGGGAGATTGCACTAGGTCTACGTTGTGCCTATGACGTAGCCCTATTAGAAAGTGGACTCTTAAGAATTAAAGGATGTTAGATAAAAGAATACAAATTCCGAGGATTCACGAAACATTATTGAAAAGAGAAAGTTACGTGTTTACGGAGAAAACAGAAGAGGAACTTTATGAAAGAAACACCTGAAGGATGATTAACACATTTAGATGTCCGATAGGCTCTCCGCCTGGTACCAACATGATGCAACAAAATTTCATGTACTCCATTGATAAGGAATAAAAGGTAGAGAGAGTGAAGCCTTGAATTGTTGAAGCAAAGGTTCCAAGTCACGTGATATATTTGAAAGTATAGTGGAAGAAATGGACTTTTTTTCACTCCTTTCACGTAAAACGTGTCTCCCATTCGTCGAAGTTGAACCACGTGACTTGAGATCTTTGCCTAAATACTTCCTGAGCCGATGATTGGACTTGTTCTCTCCAGTTACTAATTCTATGAATCTCGTTCCCCTGTTACGTGTTAGTAATTATTCCTGCCAGTGCCATCTATCGGAAAACTTTGGAACTATTTTTCCTTTTCATCAGACGAAAACAGATGCCCCGACGACTGTTCTGGTGAAATAAAGTAATTTTTATAACCAGGATCGGATCTGCATCGGACCCCGCAGCGCGGGAGGAGGGAGGGGGCACGTTCTGGGAGTGCCCAACAATCGAAGAAATTGAAAAAAACTAGCACTAAGACTTGTTAACGTTGCAAGTATATACTGATGGCCAAATCATTCATATTTCAGCTCCAATGATTCACGAAGGCTTTTGTAACATACTCAGGGCTATCAAATTCTCAGTTCTTAATAGCGCAGTATAGCCTACAAAACTATACTGCGCTAAAAAATCGAATCTAACATACCAATCTCAGTTCTTACAGTCAACAGTTTCTGTAACAGTAAGAAAAACTATTTTGTTGCAAAATTGCATTTATTAGGTTGTCTTTCTTGCTATTAGTTTGGGTCACGAAGTTGCATTTCTTAAATTTCCTCTGCTCTGAATTTTTAATTATTTCTATTCAAGTACTACGCACACTCCATATTTCATGATCATTGCTTTTTCGAAAAGTCACGAATTTTGCAGTAAGTTACCCCTCTAAGCTTTTAAGAGGTTTTCCGCCTCCAGCTCAGTTGCTTCCTCTGCCGGGCTGATGAGTGCTAAAAAGCACGAAACTGAAGTCCTCGGATGGAATAACTGAGCTTTAGCGGTGTATTTTATGAATCACGAATTGCTTATTGCTCTTACTTGACCGTAGTTGATGTTCCTTTAATTTTATTTTACTGCTTATAATACGAACTCCTCTGGTCCATGGACCTCCACGAGCATACCCCCCCCCCCTTTCTGAGTGGTAGTGTGCACGTCTCCCGGAAGAGACTTTATTTATACACTACCCAATCGACTTGATATAATCAGCTTTAGACAAAAACAGCATTCAGCACACAACATCCAGCTCCTAGCGATAATTTGAATTTTGACGTCTTGAATTCAAATTATGATTTTCGCAATTATGATTGCGATAAGAGGCATTTGAAGAAAATAAACCAACGAGTAGGCTCCTATCGCAATTCGTGATTGTGAAAAACAATTTGAGAATTCAAGTCGTTAATTCAAATAAATGCTGAGGGCTGGAAGCTGTTATATTAATTTTATTGCGCAATCACGATTGCTTATTGTTCTCAGTTGACTGTTTTTGGCGTTACGCTGATTTTTCCCACCGCCACCCTCCGCACCATCACCGTGGACCGGCTTTCTCCTCACGATGCTGCTCCTATAGCGAAAGCCGTCTCCAGGTTGCATCCAAGTCCTACACACACGCGCATACATACACAACTACACACACGCGCGCACATACACACACACACAAACACATACACACATACACACACAAACACATACACACATACAAACACTTACACACACGCATACATACTGACACATACACACACACAAACACATACATACACATATACAAACACTTACACACACGCATACATACTGACACATACACACACACATTCATGCATGCACACAGACACAAACACATATGCCTACACACACATACCCCCCACACACACACATTCATACACGCACATACACATAACCCGTACACACAAACACACACGCCTACATATACACACTCGTGATTGCGAAAAACATAATTTGAATTCAAGATGTCAAAATTCAAATTAATTTTTTTTCATTCTGCTTTGGATTCATATCTTTTTTACAGAGCGCAAAAATATCTAATCTACTGAAATTAAGAGAAAATACTAGATTGAATACAACTGTTTCGCTCTGCAGTAAATAGAGTCACAATCAACATGAATAGTTGGAGATCTTCTCTTGTAGGAGGGTTCTGCAGTTATAACTGCTGCATAGAAGCGCAGAGCGGTCCTTCAACAGCTTGCATATAATATGAAATACAAACACGCGCTTTCATTATCCATGGAAGTGGTCTAATGATACTTCCAGAAGAGAGAAGCGCAAGATATTAAATCGTAAATTCTTCGAATCTGCTTCGCTTCAATTTTCTTCGCGAGTGAAAGCACCATTTATCAAATTGTCAGCATTCTTTTGTATTAAGACGGGAAAGCTACATTATGTAAGATCATCATCGTGTCATTTTCTCCTACGTCGTTTCTAGTAACCGTTACATTTACCTGTGTGAAAATTCGTTTTATTTTAATTTTAAAACTATTTATACGACTTGCTTTGAGAAATTGTCATTTTGGAGAATTGCGCGTTAAGTAGTAGTAAGCTAGTTAACAGTAAATTGGCAATAAATAAGTTTTTTTTTTTGTTCTTCTTTTTAAAACGATAGCTCATTTATATACCTGCATTTTAGTTATGACATAAAAAGGCGTCTATTTTAATACTCATTTCTGAAAAATTAAGGTCATTTGATTTGTGTGGTATATTTATTTTTTTGTCTATTATGTGGATATTTTTTAATAGCCATAAGTTCAGTGTTGGCTAATTTATTTTAGCTTTAAAACATTAAATATATCTGTACCTCGGAGGGATACAACACTATGTCCATTCTCATAACTTTACAGGAGAGTAGTTTTAACCACAATGGTGTTTTATCCCTAAGTGAAAGTGGACTCGATGTTCTTTTAAAATAAGCAGTATCCATTAATTGACTGACAACTGGTTTCGAACATAGTGCTCTATGCCTTTAGGAAATATGAGAAAAGCTGATTTTAACTCGGTAATGTCATTTTGAAAAAAAAAAGGAGTGTTGTATCCTCCTCCGAGGTACAGATATACTTTTAAAACTAAAATATAGTCAACTCATTTTACCCCAAAAATTTGACTTAGTTCTCTTAATCAGCAGGACGAAGAAATAAAATGCATCAGCTGATAACATTGCCCTAACGATTTAAAAACAATCTATGCTAATAATATAAAGCTGTAAAGTTTGTTTGAACGCGCTAATCTCAGGAACTACTGGTTAGAATTGAAAAACTTTTTTTGTGTTGGATAGTCCATTTATTGAGGAAGGCTATAGGGCCAGGACTCTCCAACCTACGGCCAGCGAACAGATTTTGTCCGGCTCGCGGGAAGCTTCCAAACTTTTTAATTTTTCGGAACAGAGACAGTCTAGTTGGAAATATAATTGAGACTTTATTTTTAATTAGAAATAATCATTTAAAATCTTTTTAATCGTTTTTTTAATCATTTTTACTTCCTTTTACAAAAAAGGAAGTATTGTATTACTTTCACCCAAAAATCGGCCTTAATTTCCATTTTGTTCACCCCCAAATAAATGTTGAGTTTTTTCGACCACACGTGGATATATGCCTAGGAACGTACAGACACCAGAAATATCCATTTGACGATCCCCGAGTTAATTACAACGAGTTTTCTCGTGACGTCTGTATGTACGTGCGTATGTATGTCGCATAACTCAAGAACGGAATGTCCTAAAAAGTTGAAATTTGGTACGTGAACTAGTGGGGTCTGGTTGTGCACCTTCCTTTTTGGTAGCATTCGGATGCTCCAAAGGGGGTCTTTTGCCCCTTTTTGGGGGGAAATCATTGTTAATTTCGATGTAAACTCAAGTGGTGTTATAATTTGGCGGACACTTGGCGATATATCACCAGTCTTTTGGTCGCCAAGTTTTGTCGCCAACCTGCCGACAAATTTGGCGTTTTTTTTTTAAATCTGGATTCAATTTGGCCACTATTAGTGATATTTAAGAGAGTAAACTATTGAACCCATAGACTAATAATAAGAGTAGACCGAGCTTTCTCATTCTTGCTGATAAAGAAAATTGGTTCATAGATGTATCATGTGACTAGTGGAAGGGCTTGGCGAAGACTTTGGCAGCATGGTTGCTAGATGGCAGCATTATCTATAGTTTGGCACTCGACATGTATTTTAAGACAATGTATTTTCATTAAAAAAAACTTCCAGGTGCAGAGATTGAACTGTTTTTCTTTTAGTTATGCATTATTTTGACATTAGTAATAGTTTTTGATCAGTTTTCGGTAACTTTTATTTCATTTGGAGCTGTCAGCGTTGGCGTGAACGAAATGGCGTAAACGTTTTGCGTTAACGCAAAAATGTACTAATCGGTATCTTAAATTGAAACTGTATTTAAAAATCTTACCGTTTGCTGATTCTTCTTGGTCGCTTGCATCTTTTATTGCTTAGAGAGTTATTGAAATTAACTAAAGAAAATGCACAATGCTATCTAAACGAAAAACTCACTATATTAACAAAATATTTACAACTTAGAATAACAAATTTACAAATCGGACTCCATAAAAGATCATTCTTCTGTGTTCCATCAATTCTATTTATTTTATTTCGCGCTGGCGTTGATCGTCTGCTACGATTAACGCTCGCTGTTGCTAGGATATCCACCAGTCACATGGTTTGGTTTATGAGCAGCAAAACGGTTGCCATAGCTCGGTCTACTCTTATTATTAGTCTATGATTGAACCATTAAAACTGCCAATAATGAAAAAATGACATTAAATTTGAGTAAAAGAAAGTCATGTGATGCACACATCAGCTCGTTTACCGTTAACTACGAGTGCAGTAACCCTATCTCTCTTTTTGCTCTCTCCGAGAACAAATCTCTTCTCTCCGCGCTACATTTCTCCCGTTAGTCTCCTGGCATTGGGCATCTCCTGGCGCCAGGGAAAACATGTGCTAGGCTGACACCAGATTTGAATGTTTATTGCCAAACTCTGCTAGATTCTGTATTTTGTGAAAAAACTTGTTAACAGAAACCGAAAGTCTCCCACAAATAGCGTTTAAAGCAGAACATCAACCATTGTAGATTTATCTCTTCGTTTTTCATAATTTTGTTCCTCCATGCACGCGCGATTTTTTTATTTAGCTTAGAAATACCGGAAAGTAGATTCCCAAACCGTTAAAAAATCTATCTAGAAGAGAGGATGGTTTTCGCTCAGGTTGGCTTTTTTTTTTTTGCTAATGTCACGAAGCGGTTTGGCTCTTTTTTTTCTATACTTGTATATGTCAACCCTGGTGTAGATATGTAGATTGCAGTTTCACACGTCTCACTAAGTGCGCAGCGATCGTGAACAGTATCTTTTATTTTTATAGCGCTATTATCATTACAATGACTTCTTAAAAAAAAAAAAAAACGGTAAGTTGATTTTGAGTGCCGTACTTTTAATAAACAGTGGACACACGATTATTTCATGATAGATAACAATAATAAAGCAGTGTCTTATTTGCAAAGAGCTCTCGCTGTTCTGAAATTTAATGTACGTAGACATTGTATGTAAAAACATTTTGTATATTGGTGACATAAACATTGATACTTTACAGAATAACACGACAACAAATGATTATATTAATACTATGTACACTATGGGTTTCAAGCAATATGTTGATATACCAATTAGGTGTAATGACCTAAGCTCATCCTGTATTGATCATGTCTTTTATAAATGTAATTACAGAATAGATAGAGCAGTAACAGCTGCAGTACATAAAACAACAATAACCGATCACTATGCATTACTAGTAAAAATTGATAACAAAAAATTATTAGAAAAACATTTGAAACGTAATCGGAGTAGCGAGCAAATAATTAAAACATGCATCGATTATAGAACTTTTGAACAGGATATTAAAGAAATTAATTTCTCTAGATTAATAGATGAAAACATGGAGATAAATGAGATTTATAACACCTTTATCAGTAAAACTAAGGAATTCATGGAAAAAAACAAGAAGATAAAAAAAACTAATAAATTAAAAAAACAATGGATTACACAAGAGTTGGTAAATATGATCAATAAAAAAGAAAAATTATATAAAAAAACAAAACAATTTCCTTATAATAAGGAATATAAAAATAATTATAAAGAATACAATAAACAATAAAAAAAGTTGATTAAAAAAGAAAAAGAGGATTTTTTTCATAAAAAATTTGTCCATGCTGGAAAAGATGGAAGAAAACAATGGAATATTATTAAAGATATTACAGGGATTAAGAATAAGAATTCCATCGATGTAGATAATAGCAATGATCTAGTTGAAAAATTTAATGACTTTTTTATAAATTGTTGTGTGGAAATAAACGGCGATAAAGCATCAAACTATGATAATAACATAACACACCAAACAAATTCTATGTATATTTACCCAATGGAAATAAGTAAGGTTAAAAATATTATTGATAATATGCAAAATGACAAAACACCGGGACATGACGGAATTACAAGTAATGCACTTAAGATAATTGCTAATTATCATATAGAAATTGTGACAAAAATCATCAATATTAGTCTACAAAGAGGGGAATTCATAGAAGATCTAAAAAAAGCAATAATTACACCGATACACAAATCAGGTGCTAAAGATGACTGTAATAATTTCAGACCTATCTCAGTTCTACCAATATTCTCAAAATTATTGGAAAAATGTTATAGCTCTCAGTTGATGAATTTCTTAGAAAAATATGATTTTTTCCATAACGCACAATACGGATTTAGGCAAAACAGAAATACTGAAAAAGCTGTATTAAAATTAGCAGGTGAAATTTATGCGAACATTAACGAAAACTATGAAACTTCAGCAGTATTCTTGGATTTACGTAAAGCATTTGACAGTGTAAGCATAAAGATTTTGATAAAAAAGTTATACAATGTTGGAATAAGAGAAATACCTTACAAATGGATATTATCCTATCTCACGGACAGAAAACAAGCAACAAAACTAAATAACTGTATAAGCAAATATAAAACAACAAAAACGGGTGTCCCTTAGGGATCAATTTTAGGTCCATTACTTTTTTTAATATATATTAATGACATGTCATACATTAAATTATACGGTACAATTACTCTATATGCAGATGATACAGCATTAACATATTCTGCAAAGAGCATTAATGATATAAAAAACCAAATGAAACTTGATTTAGCTGCTATAAATAAATGGTTAACTGACAATATGTTATCTCTTAATATAAATAAAACAAAATACATAAAGTTTGATTTAAAAAAGAATGGAATTATTAAAATTGATTTAGGCATAAAATATCACGAACCAACATGTAACTGCACAAATAACTGTAACTGCCCTACCATAGAAAGAGTCGAAAATATAAATTATTTAGGTGTAACTTTTAGTGAAAATTTAAAATGGAAATGCCATACTGATAAACTTGTGAAGAAATTAAGAGGTAGAATACATTGGCTCTATCTATTGAGAAATATAGTTGGGAAAAAGTTTCTTAGATGTTTATTTTATGCTTGGATTAACTCAACAATTACGTATGGTATTTGTGCATGGGGAGGTGATTCTGAAACAAATCTTACCAATTTAAATACAACTTATGCAAAAATTTTGAAAATAATTTATGGATCTAAACAAGAACTTAAATAAAAACGATACTATTTTACAAAAGTCAGAGAAAATCTATAATATCAGAGAAATATATGCACAGAGAATATTGTATTTTTTGCATAACAATAACTGGTTTGAAATTAATGAAAAACAATATAATACTCGAATTTCAGGTAAACAATATAAAGTTATAAAACCATATAAAACGATTATTAAAGAGCAATTCTTTTACTTGGCACCGCGGCTGTTTAATGAACTAACGGAAGATGTTAGGAATGAGAAGAACTTTAAAAAATATAAACAAGGGGTCAATGAATATATACAAAATAATGACATTCTATCAACAATTAACTTTTAGCTGATAAAATATACTGACTTGCCAACCGGGGGGGATTTTGTATTGTAATTTTTATACTATTGAATGTTTCAATGCGAGTGTTTTTTTTTTTTTTCTGGAGTCAAACAGTCCAATAATTGTTCTGTGTAAAATTTTTACTACTTGTGTAAAATTAATTTGTAAATATTTCTGTTAATACATATTTGTGTTTGTACTCCATACTAAACCAATTAAAAAACACTGCGGACAGTGCCTTTGGCGCTCTTTAGTGTTGAATTTAATACTAACTCGTGTAGAACTATAATCAAGATTTTCTTAATGTTTTGTTATGAAGTTTGTAATTTATGTTTTATAATTTGTAAGTTTTTTAACTTTACTTTTTTAATTTTGCTTACTGTTATGTATGTGTATTTTGTTTGTTAATAAATTTTATCTTATTATGATAAAAAACACAAGAGCAAATTTTACAATTTTTAACCCGTAAACTACGAGAGTATTAAATTGTTTCTTTGAAAAATTCTCTTTCACTCGGAAACAAATTTGCGAAGCCTGTAAAAACCAGTTTCAAAGTCAGCCATTCCGGCTAAAGCTGGTAAACCTTTTACGGACGGTCAATTGGTGAAAGATTGCATCATGGTGACTGTGGTTATGAACAGGAGTTTGAAATTGAAGTATATTAAATCTAAGTACAGATCTTCTTTATCAGACGAACATTTAAAATCCCTCTTAATGATCGGAACTTCGAAGTTTGTTCCTGAATGGACTGAAATATTAAGCGGTAGACAAATGCAATTTTCTCATTAATATTTTGACTCTTTCAAATACTTTAAAAGCTTTACACGTGTTGTGTTCATATATTTCCAAGTTTTTAATCATCATTAACTCAATAAATAAATTTGTAGTGCATTGCAATAATTTTGTCATATCACTCACTCATTAGCCTTTTTTTTAACTTCACTTTATTTTGTGACAAAGAATACTTTTTCTTTCACTTTTCTGTATTATTCTAAATTTTACAAGACTCTCTGTCGTTTTATTATTCGAAATTTAAGAGCATTTAAAATATAATTTCATTTAGCTAACAACAAATGTGTATAAGGAAATATAGCAACTTAGAAAAGCAATCTCAAAAATTTTCAAAAACTACCACTGAGCGCTCGCGAATATATACACTGGTGTGCAAAAATTAAGGACGAGACGGTTTTTTCAATATAACTTTGTACAAAAGCTTTCCAAATCAACACATTTATATCGTAAGATCCCCAATACGTAAGGACATGTGTAATGTAAGCAACACTTACTAAAAGAGAAATCAGAGGGATAAAAAGAAGCTTTATTGAAAAAGTAGCATGGAGCGCAATGCGACTGAAGGCCGAAACATCCCTGTGATGGGTATCCAGCAAGAAACATCCGGTCTTTAGTAGGGGATATGATCTCCCCCCACTGCTAGGCAGGTTTCACAGCGTCTGCCCATGCTGAGAATGAGGGTGTCAATGAGTTGTTGAGGCATTGCTGCCCATTCGTCTTGCAGCGCCAATCGAAGCTCCCGAATCGTTACTGGGGGTAAGGTACGAACTGCCAAACGTCTGGCTAGAAAATCCCATACATGCTCGATGGGATTGAGATCCGGAGATCGTGCCGGCCAATCCATACGTTCAATATCCTCACTCTCTAAGAGCTGTTCGGCAGCTACTGTGCGATGACATGGTGCATTGTCGTCCACGAAAAAGAACTGCGGACCCATAGCGCCTCTAAAAAGACGCACATATGGAAGAAGAATCTCGTTACAATAACGGGTCCCGTTGACTGAACCTGCGTCGAAGATGTGAAGGTCTGTACGACTACCAAGCATGATGCCTCCCCAAACGAGAACACCGCGACCTCCTATACCTGTCCCTTTCAATGATGTTCGAGGGATGATTGCCGGCTTCCCTGCTCTCTCCAGATGAGTATGCGATGAGAATCGCTACTCAGACTAAATCTGCTCTCATCTGTAAAGAGTACTCGTCCCCATTTATTGTCTCTCCAATTCCGGTGTTCCCGACACCACAGAGAACGCCTTCTCCGATGAGCAGGCGTTAGAGGTACACACCGTATAGGGCGTCATGCAAACAGACCACCACCGTGCAGTCTTCTGGCCACGGTAAAACGCGATATCGGTCGTCCAGTCGCCTGTGTCGTGTGTCTAGCGATTTCTCCCGCTGTCTGCCGCCTGTTTCTTTTGGCCTGTAAGACAATATACCGGTCATCTGCGGGTGTGGTTCCTCGTGGGCGACCACTACTGAACCCCCGGATAGCTGTTCCTGTAGTTTGAAATTGTCTCCAAAGTCGTGAAACGATGCTGCAGAGCATTTTTTAACATAGGAACTACGCGACACCAATGTCGCCTAGTGAAAAAAATCTGTCGCCTGGAAGATGCAAAATGAAACCACTGGGCGACATTGGAAAATCCAAGATTGGTTCACTCATTTTAGTTAACGAATTTCAAATGTCTGTAAAATGTCAGAAAGCCCCTGATCTTTTTTAAAACCGACGACTCGTACTTGCCGAAAGACTTTTTTCTGTTCCCTTGTAGAAAGGCCCTGCCCGTAGATCGGCCACCTCGCACTCGGCGACATAAGCAATCGATTAGCACCCCACCTCATTAGCGCTTCCCTTGATGATAGCCGATAAGCTTTTCGCGGCTATCTGTGTATAGGAACGCTACTTGGGACAAAGACAGACTTTGGGCCTGACAGCAAAAGTAGTTTGCTTATCTTTTTCCAAACACCAGAGGGAATCTCGGCATGTGAAAATTGCCAGCAGCGTGTAAACAAACATTCATTCATTATGACTTTCAGAAATATTGATGGGTCATCAATGATGAGTAGCCAATCGTTATCGTCCCATTCTCATTTGTAGGAATGTTTTTGAGAGAAGGTCATAGAGCGGAAGGAAAGTGACCTTGGGATGTTTTTCTGCGTTAATTCAGGGAAGGGGCTGTCCGCAGCGGGGCCATTATTATTGTAGACACCACCACATTTTTTGAAGATGCCAGGGGCTCCTACAGGAGGCGTGTGAGTTTCTGAGGTCGCACAATGCATCGTCATTATTGGTATTGGTAGCAAACTTTTTCTTCCTCAAATTATAAAAAAAATCTTTTAAAAAATCGAAATGCAGAAGAAAAAAATTTAACGCACTCCAAAAATAATTGGTAAGTTGTATTGCATTTTTTTGAAAATTTTTTCATTTTTACAATTTTGTGCCTTACACTTTATTTTGGTTTCCCATCTAGATTGTATTACGTTCAGACAAAATAGCATCGAATAAGTAACATATTCTTATTCTGCACAGTCTTTGTGTTTGCAGTAGTCCTGTAGTTTGTCATAGTGTTATTATTGATCAATCACGAATAGCTTATTATCTTCACTTCAACAAAATTGATGCTGCTCTGATTTTCCAGATTACTATAACGACAATTATTTTTAATATTTATTTAGAGAGCTAAATTTTCTTTGTCATAGTTACAAATCGTCTGCGGTTTGATTTTATTCATGTTTAATTCAGGCCTTAACTCAAGCAAACTTTATGTTTTAAAAAAAGTTGTTTTTCTTGTGTAAAATTATGTTTTTTTTATTGAAAAAACGCCTATATAGATTAACTTAAACAGCGAAATGTCATCTAATCATCTTTATTATTTCCAGATTATTTATAATCATCATTTAAGTTTGATAAGAAACTAAAATACATAACGTTGCACGCTGTAAATAATATTTATGCATCCTAATTACCATTTCTTTTTTTATGGATATCCCTCGTGCTACCTATTATAAAAAATCACCAGTACCACCACGGGTGCAAATTTCTGGACCATTTCCGTTCCATTTGAATAAACAAGATACCCAACGAGTAGGGGTCCTATCGCAATTCGCGATTGCGAACTACATAATTTTTTCAATCACGAATTTCCACGAATTTGTTCGCTGTGTCCCGGAAACTCACAACTTTTAGGCAGGGTTATGGATCACTACAAAATGAAATACTTTTAAGAAATTGAAATAAAAAAAGAAAGAAAGAAAGGATTTGAAAAGTGTAACCTACCGAAGTAGTGCATGAAATGCAGCGAAGCCTCGAAAAATTCGGGTTTTGAACGCAAATAATTCCCATCATAATTTAGTTAACGAATTGAAAAAATTGCACTGAGAGCAGAAAAATCTGCCCTTTCCAACGATATATTATGTTAATATGAGCGGATAATTTTTCACCCCCCTATTCGGGGATTTATGTGAAAATTGGGCCTAAACTAGAATTAAAAAGAACTAAAATTTGAAATTTTTTTTCGAACTGGTCTGTAAAAATTTTCCTTGCACCAAGAAACGAACTAAAAATTTCAGCGAAATCGGCAGGATAGTTTTCGAGCTTTGCGCGTTTAAACGCACAGACACTTTTTGGAGATTTCATTTCATACTATGTGTAGAGGTGATAAAAAATTTTTTATTAATTACCTTTTATTAATGCCGTAAAATTTTGATTAGCTAATTAATTTGAAGCTAATTATCATGCTTTAATAATTGTAGTCTTAATTTAAATAATACTAATTAATATAATTAACAGCTAAAACTTCTGATTTAGTATTCCCCCATTTTTAAAGTTCATTCAGCCTTGGACCCCCTCCCCTTAAACAAAGTTCTATAGCTACTTGCTTGCGCACCTGATCATATATTTTAGAAATAGTAACAAAACTGGCTTTATGCTGTGCTATGTAATTATTCTTCATTCCTTTTTTAATATAGGACCCTTCAAATCACACCTCTTGTGAAAATTTCCAAAGATCGTCCACAAACTGCGTTTTAAAAAAGAACTTGTAAAATTTCCCATGGGAGGGTCCCCCACCTCTCCTTTTCGCCAACATCGTTCAAGATCAGCCTAAATTTTGTTTTAAGCGCTTGAGCTTCAAAATGTTTCCGGGGGAGAACTCCTCCCTCCCTAACATAATTGAAAATCTTCAAGAAGTACGTTTTTGAAGCTCAATTTTGAAAAATTGATGGTTCTCTAAAAGTTACTCATGAATCATGGATTGGCTACATTTGCAATTTGAAAAAATTTTGGGAGTAGACCTCAGAATCTCTTCTACTCCTAATCTTACCAAAGATAGTCTAGAATGCGTTTTCAAGCGTATAAATTAGAAAAATTTCCTGGGATGGGCGCTCGCTCAAATCTCTCCTCACTCCAACATCATCAAAAAAGATCGTCTAAAACTGCATTCTTAGAGCTACAATTTCGAACAATAGATAAGTGACTGTCACGGTGAGGTTTGGTGACGTGTCACCAAACCTCATCTCACCTAACATTACCAAAGATCGTCTAAAATGCGTTTTTAAGACTACAAATTCGCCGGACCACCTTTACTTCGGAGCTGATATTATATACTTACGGTTAGGTTCATAACCTCAGAAAAAACAGTACTTACAGAAATACCACTTTGAGACGACGATATATGCACACGTTTGTTGAAAAAAAAAGGGAAATTATTGGGAATGTTACAGCCTTTATATGATAAACTCGTGTCGCCTAGTAAAAATTCCTTAAAAAATGCTCTGCGATGCTGTGAGCAATTCCGAACTCTGCAGCCACACTTGTCACACTGCGGCCTTCCTCCAACTTCCCAATGATTCGACCTCGGGTAAAAGCATCCAGATGTCGTCTAACATATTGATTATTCGCCATTTTTCGCTGAGGCAGCAAGTCGGTGTGATTTTAGCTGCTATACGGCGTGCAATCTCTTTGCCAGAAATACTGATCTTCCACCGACAACATGCTTTATACTATTCAGACACTCCCTCATTACGTCTGCCTGCATATCTGCGCATGTGCTACCGTACATCACCTTACTTAATCTCCTGATTGGTCTTTCTGTCCGCTCTGCCTCTTCGTTCAGCTGATATGCTAATTTTTCGACTTCGTCCTTAATTTTTTCACACCAGTGTATATATTCGCGATGTATGGGTGGAGGAGGTGGCAAGCGCTAAATGGACCATTTGGGATGAAATACTGATGGACCGGCCCGCTTTTTCTCAAAAAATTTACAATGTGGCCCGCGAATGAAAAAGGCTGGAGATCCCTGCTGTAGGCTATATATCACGCTACGACTAATAGGAGTGGAGCAGCAATAAAAATGTTATGAAAACGGGAAAATTTATGTCACAATATAAAACGCTTGGAACGCCGATTAAGCATTGGTTTCCTAGGAGCGAACACGCTTAGCGTCGGCGTCGCTCCTCGCCGAGGCGAAAACTCGATTCTTCTGCTCATGCGCGCCCGAGCTAATTCGGCTTCGTGAATGGCCACGCCGGAATCCACTTGACTTTGATTTCAGCGTTACGGCGAGGAGCGACGTAGAAGATCGACGATTCGCTCCTAGGAAACCAAGGCTTTAAGCCCTGGTTTCCTAGAAGCGAAATCACCGAGCATTGACGTCGCTGCTCGGCGTGACGCTGAAATCAAAGTCAAGTGATTCCGGCGTGCCACTCACAACGTCGGTTTTGGTCGGGCGCGCATGCGCGGAAGAATCAAATTTTCCTCTCGGCGAGAAGCGACGCCGAAGGTCGGCGATTCCCTCCTGTATGCTTTAGACGTATCCACCTGAAAGCGCGAGCTTCGCGATCCACTGGCTGTAGGTTCGTGTCGGACATGAGGCAAATCGCGAAGAAACTTAAAATCGAGCTAAATCTTACCTGATTTTCGAAAAATTATTTTTGTGTCGAACAGTCCATTCATTGAGCTATAGGCTATGGCTATACAACATCGCACTTTGATTAATAGGAGTGGACCAGCAATAAGAAATGTAATGAAAACGGGACAATTTATACCATTACATAAAATGCTTGGACCGCTGAATATACAGTAGCCCCTCGTTATTTCACGCCTCGTTATATCGCTCATTCGGATATATCGCTCTTTTCTTCTGTCTCCCGAAACATTAAAGCATAAAGAAACATTAAGAAAGGAAGAACAATCTGGGCGGGCAAAAGAGTTTTCTGTAAACAATGTGGTTACTTTTACTTTTTCCATCCTTTCTACAGCAAGTCAAACGGATTAGAAAGTCTATTGGGAATAAGAGGGTATTAGAATGCGGCCCTCTTGTATCGCGGCAGCTCAGAAAGATCGTCTTCATTCGCCATTTGATGTTTTTAACTTTCTGACGGTGAAAATTTACTAAAATTTCAATCTTGTTAAAATTTCAATAGGTGTGATAGTACATTCGTGAACTACATCGAAACCATTAGAAAATCATGTTAAAAAGAACTAATGCTAATTTACTTGTGTATTGAACTTTTAACTATATTTTTAATGACCACCTTTATATCGCGCTTTCGGATATATCGCTATCTTTCTTTATCCCCCGAAAAACGCGATATAACGAGGGGTTACTGTACATATATTTTTTAGGTAGATCCTGCAACACTGGGCAATATTATAATAACTAGCAACACCAGCTAGTTATTATAATAAGCTGTCTGATGTGATCCATATTGAAACTGCCGTTGTTTTGCGTGTAACAGAAATTTCAAAATAAAACGTTTAAATAAAATGTCTTTAAAAATAACGTTCATTAAAAAATGAGACGACAGAACTCAGTAACGGGCGGTTATAAAAACTTCATGTACTTATCTTTTTACAACTAGTCAAAACTTGTTTTATTTTTGTTTTACGAATATCCGCAAACTATTTTGTACGAGGTTTATAAACAAGTCTCCTCAATACGAAGGGATTTTAGCAACTCTTCAGATATAGGGTAAAAAAAAAAATTTCAAATTTTAATATAATGGTTCTTTTGAATGCTGTAAAGTTTACTAAAATTTGGTACGGCCAGGTCGTAATCCTTTACGGGAAATGCGCCAAAAACATGAGATAAAAATTCATATTTTTGAAATAAGTGCTTATATCTCCGTGAATACAACCGATGTTTTCACGAGAATCAATAAAATTACTTTACATAGTTCGTGAACTAATTACTGAAATTTATTTGCTTATTCCCAGCTATTTACGATGATGAATGGTCAAAAAAGATATTTGGTTTCTTCTATTTGTTGCTAGCTCTCTAAATACATAGGTGATTTAGTTTTTATTGAAACATGTCATCTAAAGCATACATTTTATGTGAAAAAAGTTACAAAACACTTGTTCATTTATTTACGCAGAAATTCTTTAAAACGTGAATTTTTGCAAGTACTGTTTTTTTTTTTCTTTTTTTTTTTGTCCGCCGTTTTACATTCAACAGCATACGGCCCCTAAAATGGCAGAAAAATGCATTTTTAAGCACAGCAAGGATACTGAAATAGTTTAAAGATCTTCCAGATTTAGTTTTTTTTTTTTTTTTCGGACTTTATATACACGCAAAAACATCAAACAAAAAAAAACCATTTTAACACTACGCGTTTTTCAATTAAATTAAAACGCAATGGATGAGAAAAATGATGCGAAAATTCATAAACAAGGTTAAATTCAGAAGCAGATTACGAATGTTGAAAAAAGAGAAGCTTGTTTGAAATTTTAAAGTTACTGCTCGATTTATTAGGATGAAGACCTTTTAAAACTCCATAACAAATATTTCATCCTCCTCATCACTCGATATTTATCATGTGTCTTAAGCAAAAGGACTCGAATTTGGAGTGCATTTTTTCCCCACCAGGACTGGACATGAAAACATTTTTAAGGTTGGTAGGATGTTTAAGTTATATTTCCCTCCACCATGTAAAAACCGAGAAATGGTATTAGCACAAAAATTTAAGAAACAAAGAGCTTGCTTTATACATGAAGGAATTTCTCAACTTTCAATCGAATAAATAGGACAGTTGTTCAAGCAGAAATTTCATCAATATTGTCAAAGATAATCCAATATAGAAAAATATACCGCTAAGTTGAACCGCTGCCTACGATAACTTTGCAGTAATTTGAACTCTTAAACAACGTCATAATAACGTGACTGTGTGTAAGTAGCTTAGAGAAATGTTGTCTATTTTAACCTGTTTATAAGTCGTTTCCCAGCGATAAAAGTGGCATAACTCAATCTCACAAAACGGGAAAAGTGAACGTTTTAACTTATACCAATCTTCATCGATTTTTATGCTCAACTACAGCACTATACTCGATATGGTAGGTTACTGGTTGGCTTTTGCAGTTTAAATTAATAGTGTAAGCAAAATATGGATTTTTTCTGCTTAATTGGGAAATTTAGGAAAGTACCCTACAGATTACATTGTTTATACACCACCAAATGCCCCAGTTTTGCAAACTAGGTTTCTGCATTGTGGCAAGAAATAAAATTCAGCTTTAAATCAATGGTTATTACATTTTGATATTAGCTTATTGTTGTTTTGTTATTGCTTATACACGTGCCATTATTGACTCTGGTGAGCTCAATTTTCTCATATCATGCCCAATTTCAGTTATTTCCTTTTCTTCACATTTATACACAGTTATCTTGTATCTACACTACACATGCTCTAACAGTGCACCCAATCTGTAACAATTAGCCACATATATATTAAATTGTAAAAAACTCGAAAATTAGAAATAAAACAAAGTAGAGGATAAAACATTTTCTTGTCTTTCTGATTTCTCGTTTGTTGGGCAGCATTGTTTTGGAAATGGGTCTTGTTATTTTCGTATTTGATGAAAATAATAAAAATCTTTACCTTGTAATTCTTGTAATAACCCACCTGTTGCCTAGCATCGCTGCGGTAGGCATTCTTTCAACACAGACGTTTCAGCTTCCAAGGTATTTTCCTTAACTGTTGCGATGAAATGACAAAAAAAAAAAAATCAATAAATGCCTTTTCCTGTCAAATATAACTGGTTTCTAAGCATAACGTAAATGTTTTTAATCATACATTTTTAGAAAATCACTTATCCTTGTGAAAAATGCTTCTGTGCTTAGTATCCAAACCGGACTTTAATAGTTTAGTACTTTTTTTTCCATCGTAAATCAGTGTGATAATTTATTGAGTATATGATTCGTTAAAAATAGTTGTATTGGTTCTTTCGATGATTGCAAGGTATTGAAGGTTTTTTTTTTTTTTTTTTCAATGTGGTTTCATTTTCTACGTGTAGTAATGAAGCTAAGAAATAATTTCAGAACCTGACAAAACTTAAATATTAAGGGGACCAGGAAGTAATGTTATTTTTTTCTTCTAAAGAAATAAATTTTTAAAAGTTTACTTTTAGTCGCCGTTATAATTACCATCGTTATCAACAACCTTTTGCTATGCAGTGCATAAATTTTCTATCCCGGAGGCATAGAAATTCGGTTTTTGAGCAAAATATCTGGAGATGGCACTTAGGACATATCTAACATATCTATCGGACATAACTTCATTTTTGTGTCACATAGATAACAGGGGGAGAAATAAAGGGAAATCAGGTGGTGCATGTCGGGCGAGTATAGTGGGTGAAGCAAACCACCACAGCTGAATTTTTTCAAAAGTTTCCTGCCTTTCTGCTGATAATAGAAAATATTCTCGCCACAATTTTTTGCCACATTTGGGAACACTATTTAAATTTTGTAATAGATTTTTTTGAAGTAGGACGATTTTGTAGAAGCAAGTGTATGGAATTCAGGACATTCAAATGCAGCGTCGTTAGTTATCCAATCAAAAATGGAAAACTTTGTAAAGGAAAGAAAGGGCTATCTCTATGGAAACTACTGCTCTTGATTTAATAAATGTACGAGGTTGACAATCTACTTTAGAACTGGAACAGAAAGTGAATTTTCAAAAAATGAAATTTTACACTTTAAAAATTTTAGTCCTTTCATGAGTGTATACATTGTGAAAGCTCGGATTTCGTGTCTGAACATAGTTACCTATTCTTTGAAGATTACGAGCCATTCTTGTGGGGTTGGAGGATATTTGACGATGAAATACCTGAAGTCAAGGATAGAACACGTTTAAATTTGAAAGTTTTTTGGGATAATCTTGAAAGAAATCAAATTTATACTAAACCAGAACTTCTTGATACTATTAAACAAGACATGGTAAAAATATCAGGGAAACCAAAGTACGAATTTTTAATACAGTTCTTACTTAAGAAAAATACACCTTGGCCAGTAAGAGTAAATACTCAAGTAACAAAATATTAATGTGGTATTGGATGCAGCTAATGGTTTATCCCTAACTACCAGATATATTTAATGCTATGCAATTACAGCCTTCGCAACCAGTTAAAACCGTTTTCGCTTTCTTTAGAGGACTTTGTATTTCAAAATTAAAAACAGGAAGGAATAAGAGAGTTATTATAATTCTCAAAAACTCGCCCATTTGAAGGGAAAACGTCCAAAAAAATAAACATAATTAGTCGCACATCCTAAATTTACCAAAATATGAGACTGGTAATGATAAACTTACACTACAATAAATAAACATAACTGAAGAAATAACTTCCCTTTGCTGAAAAGAGTTAAAAACGTAGACTGTAGAAGATTTTAAAAAAGGCAGACGATAAATAAAGGTACAAATAGAGCAACCTCAAGGGCGCCCATATGCAAAATTTTAAGGGGGGGGGGGCTAAGATAATTTCCCCATGGTTTGGCAGGATATTTTCCCCATAGAAACCAATTTCAGTACTGATTAGAGTTATTAAAGTTGGACATTTTTAATTAATTATTCATTAATGTCTGGAGAAGAAATGTTTTTCCATTTTTACAAAGAAAAAAGTACTAAAAGCAGGGAAGTTCTAATTTCTTTCCCCCCCCCCTTGCCCCCCTATATGGGCGCCCTTGAACAACCTATTAACCCCGTTGGTTGTTTTGATGGCATCAGTCCCACTGAAACAATTGTTAAAATGTTATTTATTAACACAAATGTAAAATGGCAACAGATAGAAATAAAAATCATTGCTTAGAATAAAAGTGAAACGAAGCTAATTTACAATAAACTTCTTAACAAAAAAAATTTTTTAAACAGTTTTAGGATTTATACATCAGAATATTATATATAAATTGAACTAATTTAAAATAAAATTCTAGATGCGAACGTTGTTTCAAGATTTGGACAGCAGCCAAAAAATTCCCTTTTGAAACATTAGAATTTTATTTGCTCACCCATAGGTATATTGGCAACAGGAAAGAAAAATTCCTGAATAACGTAATGTTAATTAACGTTTTAATTAATAGCTCCACTAATTAAAGTCGTACAATTACGAAATTGGTCCTATTGTTTTCTTTGGAAACTTTCGAATCGATTGGTACCTGGTTTGACTCGACTCGCAGTGATTCACGAGAAGTTCAATCTTCAGATGGACAGACAGACGGACGCGAACAGATTTTAATAGTATGGATATCCTTATTGCTGATAGATAACAAAAATTCAAACTCATGTGGAAGAAATTGGATTACATCGCTACAAATATGCAGAATTTCATGCAAAATTGCTTTGTTGCGACAGTTAGGAAGAGAGTTCAAAAAACATAACCAAGTCTGCAAATGAATTCTATTCATCCGCGTACCATAATGAGAAGGTAAATATTGCTCCTTAAATCCATTTTGAAACTAAAATTATCAACCAGACACGCAGTTTCCAAGCTAATCAATCTACAGTCTGAGTAAAAACTTTAAGTCTAGTGCACTTTTTTGAGAAATTGAACACACCTTAATCTTAGGATCAAAAAGTCATGAGTGATAATTATTAACCTTAAAAACAAGTAAAAAAGAAAAAAAAAATAATTGTAAGTGTTTCATCATCAGAAAATATTACAGATCAATATTTGAACCTGAGTAAAATCTTTAAGGCCAACGTAGAAAAAAGCATATGAGAACAAAAATTCAAATATTTATAAGCTTGTGTGGGAGCCCTTCCTTCAAATTACTTCAAATATTCTTGTTTTTATGAATGAAACTAGTTTTTGCGAAAATTCGGGATGTATTTTTTACCATTCATCTTCGATGGTAGATTTCAGCTCTATTGATGAAGTAAAATGTCTCTCTTTTGCATAAACTCTTCTAGCTAAGTCACCCAATAAGTTCTCCAATTAGTTAAGATCTGGAGACTTAGTTGGTCATTTCAAAATTTCAACATTGTTTACTTGGAGCCTATTTTTTGCACTCTTACTCGGATGGATAGATGCACTGTTTTGCTGATATTTTCAATTTTCTCCAGCAATAAAGTTAGCATTTGGTAAAAGATGACTTAGGAGGACATTTTGATATGCTTTTGAGTTCATTATACCTGAAACAAACGCAACTGAGCACACACCATTGTAAGCAAAGCACTCAAGTTCTGACAGAGCCTCCATCTAATTGGCGCTTGTAGAATATTTCTTTTTCTTTTCGTAAATCATGCTAATAGTACTTCCGTCCGTTTGGTCCATTAAAACTCCACTTCTTTTTGTTAGAAAAAAATATTTGTATTCCTTGGTTATCCCAGGTCATGATTTCCTAGCTAAAGTTGAAACGCTCTAATATTGTGCATT